>NC_091950.1:146500081-146800081 GCF_031021105.1 Erythrolamprus reginae | reverse complement strand
GTTGCAATGCAAACCCTTGAGGAAGGTAAGTAGAACCCATCCCTGCTGCTAAGGCTTGAGTTATAAGGATACCATCAGAGTCATGAATCATACTTTACTCCTTAGTATAAAGTCTAATATAAAGTCATATGAATGTTTTTAGTTCAGGGATCTTAACTGTTTTTATTATTATTATTATTATTTATTTATTTATTTATCAGATTTGTATGCCGCCCCTCTCCATAGACTCGGGGCGGCTAACAACAATAATAAGACAATATAAACAAATCTAATATTTAAGTTAATTTAAAAACCCCAATTTAAGAAACCAATCATACATACAGACATACCATGCGTAAATTTTATAAGCCTAGGGGAAGGGAAAGTCTCAATTCCCCCATTATTATTATTATTATTATTAATTTATTTATTAGATTTGTATGCCACCCCTCTCCGGAGACTCGGAGCGGCTTACAACAACAAAACAATACAAATCCAATAGTTAAAAAAAGACAATTTAAAAACCCTTAATATAAAAAAATGTTGATATTGTTTTTATTTTTTGTACATTGCCCGGAGTTCGCAGGGAGTTGGGCAGCCTATAAATTTAATAAATTAAATTGGAGATTTCACTTTGCTGTTCCTTCCACATAGGTGAGCCTTCCTTTGACCCACTTTTCTGTCATATCTAGCTTCTCAAGCCTTCTCCTTTCCCACACTCTGCTGCTCTCGTTTCTATTGTTGTCCCTCAATTTGTCTTGGCTCCCCCAGAGACTGCTTTCGATCCCAGGTGTTCGTAGATCCGGCAATAGTAAAGCCCTCCCAACTCTACCCCTCCATAAGTGAGAGAGGGTTTTTTCATCTGCATAAGTTACCACAAGGCCCAGTCACTACACATTGGTAGGTTTTGCTTTAGCTTACCTCCTCTTTCTCTGTAAAGCCCCCCTCCTCCTAATCTGACACATTCCCCAGATCTATGGGCTGCCCTTTTCTGACATAAATCTCCCTTGGCCATTCCCTGCCCATATATCTTTCAGCTGCAGCTCTTTGAGCATCACTCTTCCTGACACCTGCCCTGCCCTGGACCATCCACACCCCCTGATTTAATACCAAGTAGATTTCATTACTGCAGTTTGCTCTCCTTGCTGGAGCGTTAATGAAGATGTTAAAGGAGAAAAGCCCTGCCCACGACCTTGTGCTCCAAGGCATGTCCTGTTCCCAAGTGCATCCACTGCAACTCATCAGTCTTTTCGGCACCCAAGCTGCTTACGAGAAACTGCAGCACAACCTAAGAGTGTGATACCAGGTCTCCTTTTCTCCCACCAGGCCCAGACTCCTCTAGGTGCTTATACGTCTTCTTCAGACCTTAGATCAGTGGCTCTCAACATTTCTAACGCTGTGACTCCTTAATACAGTTCCTCATGTTGGAGTGACCCCCAACCATAAGTCTAGCGTCAATTCTCCCAACAGAGCTTTAAGCTGATTGGCAGGAAGGTCAGAGGGACACCCCCACTGTAAACATCTGATAGGTCAGATTGTAAAAATATGTTCTAAGGCACCAGAATAAAGCTTTAGTTCCTAACACCATGGGAAATTTGTCTTTTTCCATGGTCTTAGACAACGCCTGTGAAACGGTGGTTCGACTTTCCAAGGAGTCCCGACCCCCAGGTTGAGAACCACTGCCTTAGGGTATCTAGTCCTTAAGATTTTTGAGCTCCTCTATCTCCCATGACTCTGTTGTTCTCTTCTTTCTAGTTATGGTGGTGCTCCCAGCTTTCCCTATTTCTCAATTATTTTCTATTAGGGTCCCCCTAGGAAGAAGTAAATATTTCGTGCCTACCCCAACTCTCCGCCGGGACAGTTTTTTTGCAATTTTCGGCACGTTTTCTCTGAAAAAACTCAAGCGGCTTATCAGTGTGGTTGGGCTGGGCTGTAATGTGTTTAAAGGTTCATATTGTCCACTGCCAACATTTTTAGGCGGGGAACCAGTCTTTCCTCATCCCCCACCGTAGTCACAGTGAAGCCAAGCGCTACATACGCTTCATCATATTTCCTAATCTTAGCTTTCGAGAGACTTATGTTTGTCTTATTATCTCCGTCTCTCTCCTCCTTTCTTTTCATCCCTGTTAAATACTTTCCCATGGTGTCTCTTAAGGGTTTGTTATCTGCACTTCATATCTCCTACTCTGTGCTGTGTTCAGTGCAAAGAACCCCTATTCTTGTTGGGTATTTTGATTATTAATATTTGTATTAGCAGAGTTCAGCTGGCTTAATATGCAGCGGATTTAGCATGGCAAGAAATACAGTGATCCCTCGATTATCGCGAGGGTTCCGTTCCAAGACCCCTCGCGATAATCGATTTTTCGCGATGTAGGGTTGCGGAAGTAAAAACACCATCTGCGCATGCGCACCCTTTTTTTCATGGCCGCGCATGCGCAGATGGTGGAGTTTGCGTGGGCGGCGGGGGAGACCCAGGGAAGGTTCCTTCGGCCGCCCAGCAGCTGATCTGCTCGGTAGCGCAGCAGCAGCGAGCAGACGAAGATCGGGGTTTCCCCTGTGCGTGGGCGGCGGGGAAACCCCGATCTTCGTCTGCTCGCTGCTGCTGCGGCCGCCCAGCAGCTGATCTGCTCGGTAGCACAGCAGCAGCGAGCAGACGAAGATCGGGGTTTCCCCGCCGCCCACGCAAAGGGGAAACCCCGATTCGGCTCCTCGCTGCTGCTGCGCTACCGAGCAGATCAGCTGCTGGGCGGCTGAACGCTGATGCCCCCACTTGCTTGCCCGCCCGCCCGCCGCCCACCAGCAAGAGGGGGAGAGATAGAGAAAGAGAGAGAAGGAAAGAAAGAGATGAGAGAGGGAGGAAGAGAGTGTGAGAGAGGAAGAAGCGAGATAGAGAAAGAGCGAGAGAAAGAAAGATGAGAAAGGAAGGAAGAGAGTGACGTCATCGGGTGGAAAAATCGCGATATAGCGTTTCGCGAAGAACGAGATCGCGAAAATCGAGGGATCACTGTAACACGTGGTTCAGAATCCCATTTGTTAGCAATGAATGATCACTCCTTCATAAAGATGAAAAATACAATCTTTACTTACAATTATGTTGATTCATGCAATTGATAGATTGCAGGTAGATAAGTTTATATTCCAGTCCATATTAATAACTTCTGGATGGTCCCAGTGCAAGCATGTAGTAGAGTAGTTAAACCCAACAATTCTCTGTATCCAAAAAAGCACATTCCCTGGCGTCATGCCCCCCCCCCCCCCCCGGCATCACTCCGTGCCCCCCCCCCAGCGGGGCCACCCCACTATTTGAGAAACACTGCCCTAGGATAAAAACCATGTGGTTCACTCTGCGTGCAGTGTTTGTCTTGGAGGCAAGGTATACTATTTCTCATTTATGATCTGCTTGTTTTGGATTCCCATGTAAACATGGTTTGTATTTCCATGGTTTGTGTTCCCAGGTCTGGGCATATTCCGGTTTCCTTTCAAGTGGACTCACACAATTTATGATCAGTGAACTTGAATGCAATGCACCAGCAATCTTCTCTTCTCCACGAAGGCTGTGCTTCTTTCTTGCTGTTTGTGTTAAAGGTTGTATTGGACTCTAAAGCAGATAGCTTCGCCTGATGGCTTGGCAATTTGAACAAGCTAACACATATTAAAGATTAATGTGCTTTTGTGTCAGCAGGTCCTCCATTATTCTTGGGATCTTCAAAATAAAAGTTTTACTTTACATATTTTAAAGATTGGAAATGAATTAAATATGGAACAGGGCTTCCCACTTTGCTTTTTCATAATAGGTGATGATCTGTGAAATATCTTTCCCCAACAACCCACTCAAACTCATAATTGCAGGTTTTCTAAACTGGTACTTGGACTATAAAAAGTTTTATGCATTTTTAATTTTTTCCCCATTTGTTTTAGCAAGTGTTTTTTTTACTAGGGTACTGTACTGATATGTTGTTCTTTTTAACATTTCTTCTAAGGCACCTTTTTATACTTGCTGAGAAAATGATTTTTGTTATCTTGAATGTTGAAAGTAAATATGCCCATGTTACACCAACACTCCGCAGTCTGCATTGGTTGCCAATCAGTTTCCGGTCACAATTCAAAGTGTTGGTTATGACCTATAAAGCCCTTCATGGCACCGGACCAGATTACCTCAGGGACCGCCTTCTGCTGCACGAATCCCAGCGACCAGTGGGTCTTCTCCAGGTCCCGTCAACCAAACAATGTCGCTTGGCGGGACCCAGGGGAAGAGCCTTCTCTGTGGCGGCCCTGTCCCTCTGGAACCAACTCCCCCCAGAGATTAGAATTGCCCCCACCCTCCTTGCCTTTCGTAAGCTCCTTAAAACCCACCTCTGCCGCCAGGCATGGGGGAATTGAGATACGCTTTCCCCCTAGGCCTTTACAATTTTATGCATGGTATGTCTGTATGTATGATTGGTTTTTATAATAATGGGGTTTTCACTGTTTTTAGTATTGGATTATTGTTATATGCTGTTTTATTACTGTTATTAGCCGCCCCGAGTCTGCGGAGAGGGGCGGCATACAAATCCAATAAATAACTAAATAAATAACTAAATAAATAAATAACTAAATAAATAAATACATACATACATACATACATACATACATACGTGTAAGTGCATTAAAATTGATTTGGGAAATGCAGCAAAACAAAATAAATTTATTTTTCACAATTCCGTACCCAATGTTGAGAAGTGTAACTCAAGATTCTCCTTTTGTCTTCCTATTTGCCAACGACTCTGGAGACAAGGCAAGCAGTCTTTTATCCAACCCATTTCTACTTTTTTTCACCAGTCCTGTAACTGCCTTAAATCCAGCAGCTGGCCTTCAGAAAGCATTTTCTGCAGAATGGATAAGAGAAGTAGCAGCTGCCTCTAATTAAGAAATTTAAGGCTGCAGTTCTATGCATTTAGAAGACTCAGAATTAAGGGAATAGCCAAATAGTCACATTAAAGCCCAACTGACTGGTCCTTGAGCTGGCAGAAAAGCCAAAATTCTGCCTCAGCAAGAGGTGGTGTTCTTCGGAACGGTCTAGCCATTTTTCAGACAGATGCCCTGCAGAAATCAGGTGTCCGGTATATCCAGTGCAGCCAAACTCAAATTGCCATAGATCTTAGTTCCACATACTGAAATAAACATAATGTCTCTGGGTCAGTATAGGCCAAACCTTGCCCGACTGGAGAAATTGGGAATCAGAGCACTGTCTGTACAGATCCGTGAAAATGGTCCTTCAGCAAGAACTAGATTCTTTATGTATGTATGTATGTATGTATGTATGTATGTATGTATGTATGTATGTATGTATGTGTCTTCTAGGGCGAACACAGCGAGACCTGAGCTGCCTTCCTTCTATAAATACTGGTGGCTGAGTGTGGTTTGATGGGTTAGCAATTGCGTCAGCAAGGAAGGCAGCTCAGGTCTCGCTGTGTTTTCGTAGATTTTCACGGGTACAGGTATGACGGTCTTGGTATATTCGGGTTTCTTCCCGTGTAGGATTTGGAAATTTCTGGCGATGTTTCGACGAGGTCCCACTCATCATCTTCAGGCTGGTGTTTCTGTCCTTGTTCTAGGGCGAACACAGCGAGACCTGAGCTGCCTTCCTTCTATAAATACTGGTGGCTGGGTGTGGTTTGATGGCTCAGCAATTGCCTGCTGTGTAGTAGAAACTTCCTGGTGAGTCAGTGGGGTAACACCTGGGGTGGTTGATGTAGCTGAGGTATGCTGATTAGTTAATGGTTGTTGATTAGGCGTGATATCCTGAGTAGTTGGAGTTTGCAGGCTACTTGATTGTTTTGCAATGTGTGTTCTGAGTCTGGTTTCAGTTTTTATGGCTGGGTTACATTTGAGGGCTGGTTTCCAGATGTCTGGTAGGCGGGAGGTATCATCCCGCTTGTTCATATTTTGGGGATGTTTTTCTATCTCGATGGCTTCCATGATTATTCTTTTGCTGTAGTGTTCTGTTTTGGAAATTAATTTGGTACTGTCAAAATCAATTTCATGTCTTGTAGTTTTGAAGTGTTGGAAAAGGGAGGATTTATTTATATATTTATTTATTTAAACTTTCTAACTCCATATTCATACATATATCAATGCATTTACCTTACAAACATATCCATAACATTCAGAGTTACATAATTCTAGTTGATCTCTTTTGTTTTCATATCAACACCTCTATCATATTAATATGTTGTCAGTCTGTGTTCATGTTTCTCTTTCTCACTCCCCTCCTGCTCTTTCCATCTCTCCCATCTACCTTCCTTCCCTTCTCTCCATCCTTCCCTTCTTCCTTCCTCTTTCCACCCCACCTCTACTTTCTTCAACTACTTCCTCTCTTTCCCTCTTGACCTTCCCTTGAGTGATTTCAGTTTTAATGAATTTTATATTAAACAGACTGATAATATATTACTAAATAGTTACATTCTTTTGGTGTCCCTTCTCTTATAATATTTTTATAATATCTATAATCATTATCCTTTAATTGTTGGTATACATTTTATCAGTAATACTTACTATTTCTTTGCCTTCTAGTTTTGTCATCTGGGTTAAGTTATTTCTTTATCGCTCTCAATCTTTTAATTTTGTGTTCACTTTACTTCAATTTCTATATTCATTTTCTAACCAATTATAAAACTTCATCCAAACATTATAATATTCAGCTTTTTCTCTGTCTTTAAGTTTCATTGTCATTCTGTTCATCTCAGCGCAGTCCAACATTTTTTAAAGTACATCTTCTTCTAATGGAATCTTAGATCCTTTCCATTTTTGTGCGAATGCAATTCTTGCTGCTGTTATCACATGTACAATTAAATATATATCTTCTTTGTCAAAGTTATTTGGTAAGGTGCCTAACAAAAAGAACTCTGGTTTTAATTCTGACCTTTGCTTTAACATTTTTTCATGTCTGTATTCAAGTCCAAAATATTTTTTGCAAGAACTAGGTTCTATTGAGCGGCTTTATAGATGATTGTATTCTTGACCTTATTCTGACTTGCCTTTCAGCCCTTGATTTAGAGCACTTGAGAGTACTTGATGCCCTGCTCTCAAGTGGCTACCATACTTCTGCCTTGGCCTAAATGTGAACGTACTGTTGTCCTTGTTTCTAGAGGGTCTGGAGGTAATTTTAGCCACCCTGAAGAGGGACAAAGCAAGACACTTGAATTTTCCAATGTCTCATTATAACAGGCCATCTCCCAGTTGTTAGTCTCAGGAGAACTGTTGGCACCCTCCAACTTCCTTAGTTATGCCACAAATGGGGATGGTTGGGTGACAATATAAGTAATGCTTGAGTTTGCATCTTACCCTCGATTGCGCCTGATTAAAAGATTCATCTCAACATTAACTTACACTAAATGAACCTTTCCTCTTTGTTAAACCCAATGAAAGCCCTTTCTATTTTGGAATGAAATGTATGGAATTGATAGTTGTCAATTAACTTCTTTTGATTCCTCAATTTAAGTTCCTTGTGTTCACGTTTCCTGATTAGTATGTATCATCAGACTGTGACCATATGGTGTGTATGTATACTAATGATATAATTATATTCTTGCTCAGCATCCCCATCTTTCTGGGTTTTGGCTGATTAGTTTGCAAGATAGGGCCTTTCCTGTTGTGACACCCAAATTGTAAATTGTCCTCTTTAAAGACACTTCGTAAGCCTTGTCCCTTGTGAGCTTCAGGCTTTCCTCCCACTAACTTCAAAGTTGCAGATTGTCTTACTTTTGTGGGTTTTTAAAGTACATCTCTGGAATGGAAGTTTTTAAAGTCCGAAAAGTGTGTGTGGGGGGGGGTGACCTTATAAATAACATGAATCAAACAATCTCATCTTTGCATCACAGTGCACCAGCAAGCTTGGCAGGTGGAAATGAGATGGGGATGTTGTCATATTTCTGTCCTTTTCTTGTTCTTTTTTTAAAAAAACTCTATTTTCCTTCCATTGCAAGCAGTGGGAAATACTTTATTTAGTCCAGTCAAAGGGCTGGTGTAAATTTATTTTTAGGCAAGAGAAATTATGGGAATCAAAGGCCCACATGTTCATGTTCTTATAAGGAAATACGATATTCTCAGCATTACTAAAATGACCATTCCTTTTAGGGAAGTACAAGGTCTGTACAGATTACATATAAGAGAGAAAGTCTGTATGGTCCTCTTGAAGTATGAGTCTCAATTTTTCCTGAAATCAGTCTCCTTCTCGTGGCTTATTTATTTATTATTTCGATTTCTAGGCCGCCTTTCTCCAGAAGTTACCATCTTCAAGGTAATAGGTTCTTTAAAACAGTGTTTGGACTGGGGAATTCTGGGAGTTGAAGTCCAAATATCTTCAAGTTGCCAAGGTTGGGAAACACTGCTTTAAAATACTAATGGGAAGACTTTCCTACTGTTTAGAGAAAGAAAATATGGGCTACTGAATATTTCTACTATGAAAGAAAGATTCGACAGTAGTCTGAGAAGGCAAAATGGGTTCTGGAGAACTACTTTTTCTAAGGCTTTGAAATATAGGCAAATTTTATGAGGGCTAAGACCAGGGGTGGGTTACTGCCCGGATGGGGGGGAACGCAGTGGGGTAGCAAAAATGGAGCTCCACCCCAGAGCACCCAATTTGCACTGAAAGATGTTGAAAGAGAATGCATAAGCCATGCATAAGCCATGCCCTGAGCGTGGTAGTAATAATTTTGGTAGCCCTTCACTGGCTAAGACTATATGAGATAACTTTACAAGGGAAAGTTAAAATAGCTATTTAATTTAAATGGGGGTGAGGAAAATGGATAGGAATATTCCTTGCATAGTCAAACTCAGATGCTCCAGAAAAGCTGCGTGATAAGAGATTCAGGACAAGTTGAAAGTACTGTACTTCCTCACCCAGAGCACAATAGAACCATCTGAAATGCTTTTCTCAGAACGTAGTAACAGCATCAAATTATTAGACACACAGAGAGGAAGATCCTCAGCCACACCAAGTGCATTGGACATGTTCAGGCCAGTCCCTTTCTGTCAGTCCAGCTTACCTTACAGGGTTGTTGTTGTAAGCTGGTCAGTCCAGCTTACCTTATAGGGTTGTTGTTGGCAAAAAAAACAGCTATGGAGCAATATGTATAACAAACATATTCCATCAAAAAGGTGAAGAAAAGAACAGGGATGAAAAATTAAGCCATTCATATGGCAACATGCAGGGAAGGGCCATACGGTCAGAGAACATAAGAAGAGCCATGCTGAATCAGGCCAAAGCCCATCGAGTCCAGCATTCTATGTCACACAGTGGCCATGGGGATCTTGAGCAGAAAGAGAAAGCAAGACCCTCCCTTTCCCCTGACCCCCAACAAATGGTACTCAAGGGAATCCTGCCTGCCGCAACCAACATAGAGGCGGCACATGGACATCCGTTTCAATAACCACCAATACACTTGGCATCCATGAATCTGTCTAATCCTGCCTTGAAGCTATCAAGGCCGACAGCTGTCACGACCTCTTCTGGAAGTGAATTCCATAAACCAATGACCATAAACCAACGGGTGAAGAAATATGTCCCTTGATTTGTCCTCACTTTCTTACCTATGAGCTTTAGGGAGTGCCCCCTTGTCCTAGTATTGTGTGATAGAGAAAATATTTTTTCTCTATCCACCTTTTCTATCCCATGCATGATTTTATGCACTTCAATCAAGTCACCCCTTAAACGCCGTCTTTCAAGACTGAAGAGGCCCAGGCGTTGCAACCTGGTTTCATAAGGGAGGTGCTCCATTTCCTTTATCAGAGACAGGTGCCTAAAAGAAATGATAGTAGCGTCTCAGAATATTCAAGAGGACAGGTATTGCCTCTGAAAAGCTACCAAGGTGGAAAGAGAGGTTTCTCAACCTTAGTAACTTTAAAATGGATGGATTTCCAGAATTCCACAGCCAGCAAGGGAATTGAAGTCCATCCATCTTAAGGTGTTGAAGTTAAGAAATACCAATATAACTGATACCCTGCAGTTTTTGATATATACAAGACAGGATAATCTCTCTGGACATTTGGAACAATCAATTCAGTCTGTATCGCCAAAAGCCGTTGGTCAGGTATCCCAGTTCAAGTTACTGAAGGTCTTAGGTATCAAGAATAACATCTTGAACCCATCTTGGATTGTTTGAGCTGTGGGTTTTTTAACTGGGGTTATCGTTTTAATATTTATATTTGACCTCTTTTTATTGCAAATTGTATTTTTAAATTGTTGTAAGCTGCCCTGAGTCCTTCAGGATTGGGTGGCATATAAGTCGAATTAGAGAGATAGGTAGGTAGGTAGACAGGTAGATAGATAGATAGGTAGGTAGGTAGGCAGGCAGGCAGGCAGGCAGGTTGGTAGATAGATAGATAGATAGATAGATAGATAGATAGATAGATAGATAGATAGATAGATAGATAGGTAGATAGGTAGATAGGTAGATAGGTAGATAGGTAGATAGGTAGATAGATAGGTAGATAGGTAGGTAGATAGGTAGGTTGGTAGATAGATAGATAGATAGATAGATAGATAGATAGATAGATAGATAGATAGATATAAGTAGGTAAGTAGGTAGGCAGGTAGGTTGGTAGATAGGTAGGTTGGTTGGTAGGTAGGTAGGTAGGTAGGTAGGTTGGTAGATAGATAGATAGATAGATAGATAGATAGATAGATAGATAGATAGATAGATAGATAGATAAGTAGGTAAGTAGGTAAGTAGGTAGGCAGGTAGATAGATAGGTAGGTAGGTAGGTAGATAGGTTGACAGGTAGGTTGGTAGATAGATAGATAGATAGATAGATAGATAGATAGATAGATAGATAGATAGATAGATAGATAGATAGATAGATAGATAGATAGGTAAGTAGGTAAGTAGGTAAGTAGGTAGGCAGGTAGATAGATAGGTAGGTAGGTAGATAGGTTGACAGGTAGGTTGGTAGATAGATAGATAGATAGATAGATAGATAGATAGATAGATAGATAGATAGATAGATAGATAAGTAGGTAAGTAGGTAAGTAGGTAGGCAGGTAGATAGATAGGTAGGTAGGTAGATAGGTTGACAGGTAGGTTGGTAGATAGATAGATAGATAGATAGATAGATAGGTAAGTAGGTAAGTAGGTAAGTAGGTAGGCAGGTAGATAGATAGGTAGGTAGGTAGATAGGTTGACAGGTAGGTTGGTAGATAGATAGATAGATAGATAGATAGATAGATAGATAGATAGATAGATAGATAGATAGATAGATAGGTAAGTAGGTAAGTAGGTAGGCAGGTAGATAGATAGGTAGGTAGGTAGATAGGTTGACAGGTAGGTTGGTAGATAGATAGATAGATAGATAGATAGATAGATAGATAGATAGATAGATAGATATAAGTAGGTAAGTAGGTAGGTTGGTAGGTTGGTAGATAGGTAGGTTGGTAGATAGATAGGTAGGTAGGTAGATAGTTTGACAGGTAGGTAGGTTGGTAGGTTGGTAGATAGGTAGGTAGGCAGGCAGGCAGGCAGGTAGGTAGGTCTTAGTTTGAAGCAGAAAATGCCTAAACAAGGCCTCAAATGAGAAGCTTGCTTAGCAACTTGGCCACTCACACCAGGTGCCATTTCCTCACCTGGAAAAGGGTGTATTCAGAGAGAGCACATTACAGTAGTCTAAATTTGAGCTGAACCATTCGAGCATGAACCATAACCATTCTAAGCTAGAGAATTAAACCAGTTTGCCTAGAATAAAGCAACGACAGCCACTATGCCAGGAGCATCAGAAGCAGGAGGCCTGTAGAGTTGATAATTTGCTGAGGAAAAGCAGCTAAAGGAAGCTGCCAGCCACGTTCTCCACCTGTGATCTTCACAACGGGGAGCAAGGGGTTCATCTAGCGTCCACCAGGCCAATCCAGCTGATGCTCTGACATGGCCGTTGCGTAGCTCAGAAAAAGCGAAGGCCTAGATTGGGGAGAGGAGCCCTAGACTCAAGGCTTTCGCTTCTCCCTCTGTAGCTGGCCCAGCTGCCAGCCTCCCACCTCGGAGGCGCCTTTTGAGTAAGCATGGCTGCCATGAACATCACCCATCGGCAGGGTTAAATCAACTCATTAGACGAAAGCTCCTGGCCAAATAAGAATCCTCTCACCCAGCACAGCCAGGAACCACCACCCTCCGCTCTGAGAAAAATTAATATAAAGCTGCCCTTGTGTGAAGGGCCTGATGGTATCAAGGACAGCACAATAAATCTCAATGGAGAACATGTTCACAGAGGTGGGGGGCAGCCTCAGCCACGGAGCAAAGACTCAGCTACTCCACACATGGATTTCTTGCTGGTGATTCCTTTGGAAACTCCCAAATCATCCTACTAACCGTATTGAAATAAAGCCACTCCCAGGCCTTGCACCGGTGCTCTATGCCCCTAGCACACAGGGAATGTTCAGGTAACGCCCTTCACCAAAGACTGTTTCACAGCGACAGGATGATGGAACCCCAAATTCAGCATGGGGAATTCTGGGAGTTGAAGTCCAAATATTTTCAAGTTGCCATGATTGGGAAATACTGCTTTAGGAGATGCAGACTTTTTTTGCAGGGGCGGCACCTTGACTAAATAATAATAACAATAATTTATTAGATTTGTATGCTGCCCCTCTCCGAAGACTCGGGGCGACTTAACTCTCACACAGATAGAGATAATGCTATATTTCTATATTTCTGACAGATTTTTAGCATAACTGGGGATTGTTTAGTTTTTAGTCAATATATCCCAACTTACATAGAAGAATCGTGCGCATAGCACTCTCTCCTCCTGTTTTCCCGACAACAGCAACCTTGTGAAGGAGGCTTAAAGAAAATGCCTGGGCCAAGGCAATTCGTAGTTTCCATGATGAAGGTTTTCATGATGAAGGTTGGGCACGGATTTGCTAATTACAAATTAAGCCACCTAATCACACAGCATTTTTCAACCCTTTTCTTTTTCCCCCCTCCACAGTTTCCATATATACATCAATACACATACCTTAAAACATATCAATAATGTACATTGTTATACATTTTTATCAAGACGATCATGCAATAATATTCTATTTTGCACCTATTTTGTGCTGTTATTTACCGGTCTGTTTTTCTCCTTTTCTTTACACTCCCCTCCCTTGGTCTCCATCTCCTTCCTCCTTCCTCCTCCCCACCCTTCCTAGGTCCCTCCAACTTCTTCTCTTCTCCCTTCGCCTTCCTACTTCCTCTTCCTCCCTCTTAACCTTTCCCTGAGTGATCCTGATCCTAATTCATCTAAAATTTAACAGACTGATAATATATTCCCATACATCTTTAAACTATCAGTGTCTCTTCTAATAATCATTATGACCTTTAAAGCCCTACATGGCATTGGACCAGAATACCTCCGGAACCGCCTGCTACCGCACGAATCCCAGCGACCGATAAAGTCCCACAGAGTTGGCCTTCTCTGGGTCCTGTTGACTACACAATATCGTTTGGCGGGCCCAGGGGAAGAGCCTTCTCTGTGGCGGCCCCGGCCCTCTGGAATCAACTCCCCCCCGGAGATTAGAACTGCCCCCACCCTCCTTGTCTTTCATAAACTACTCAAGACCCACCTATACCGCCAGGCATGGGGGAGTTGAGACACCTTTCCCCCAGGCTCTTTATATTTTATGTTTGGTATGTATGTGCTGTTTGGTTTTTAAATATGATAGGGTTTTATAAGCTTATTTTTTAATATTAGATTTGTTTAACTATCATATTGTTTTTTATTATTGTTGTGAGCCGCCCTGAGTCTTCGGAGAGGGGCGGCATACAAATCTAATAAATAATAATAATAATAATAATAATTATTATTATTATTATTATTATTATTTTGTATATCCTTTCTGTACTCATTTCATTTAACTCTTTATTCTAGGTACATGCTGATATTCTAATACTGCCTCCTTAAAATCTAATTTTGTCACCTGGGTCTACCACCATTTATTCTCCATTTCCTTCTCTTTTTACTTACTTGGCAAGAGAGATACCTTGGTCATGAACCTTGGCAACTTGCAGATGTGTGGACTTCAACTCCCAGAATTCCCCAGCCACAATCTTCAAGTTACCAAGGTTGAGAAACACTAATGTGGAGGATGAGAGGACTATTTCAACATACAGCTGTAATCATTCTGTGTGTGACCATCATATAGTATGTACATTTTCTGGGCTAGTCCTGTTTTAATACATGTAAGTGGTACTGTCAGTTGCATTTGACTTAAATCCATGCCCTCTAACTTTCTAATGTTGTTCTGCTGTCCCAACTTCAACTCCTTTTTAATAAATCTTGCTATGTGCTTGCAGGTGTGTGCACACATATACCCTAATCTGTGGAAATTACACAGAAATCCTACCCTCCAGTAGAACTTTGGGTTTTTTCCTTTTCCCTCCTTGGCTTTCCACTAGTCAAAACTCTTGGAGAGAGATTAGAAAGCTACTGATCTGGTCAGTGTTATTATTTTCAGAATTGGCTGCATTTATTTATGGCATAGATAAAGTGGACTAATAGAGGCGCAGTTAGTTGTGACTCTTGGAACAATTGATCTCTCGAGGGAGCATGCACGGCTTTTATAGACCAAGCCCTGAGGCTTCATTTATATACTTATCTGCATAAAAACGCATATACACACACAGTCTTATTGCCTAGCATATTAGAAAGCTGTCATTTTGCAGGACTTGAAAATGGTGTGTATCAATTTGTGTGTGTGTGTGTGTGTATCAATCTTTAAACATCTATAATATGTAAATTGCTATGATAGTGCCATCCACTAGCAAGTACTGCCATCTGCTGACTTATGGGGAGATTTTGCAGTGTGTGAGCCCAGGTTATTTTTTGCCAGAATCTGAAACTAAACAGGCTGGAAAATGAGTTAAAAGGGGGCATGCAAAATAGCAGTGTGGATGGAGTTTGTTTCTCATGGTCAGTCAAGGAAGTGTCACAATCTCTGCATTTAGTAATCCATCAATATTTGTTCCCCTCTGTCTGGTTTTCTCACATAAACCTTTTATGCCAGGAACCCATATGTTCATTTTGGGGGGGGGGGGGGGGGTGTTCTCTCGGCATTTGATCAAACAAAATGTGATTGGATGTCTCGCTGTAGTTTTCCTCTTTAAAAAAAATGGTTGTAGTTTCTTTATAGTTTCTTTCTGTATAGTGGAAGACAGTTGGATAAAGATATGAAAGGGAGGAAATTTTATTGCTCTTAGCTTGCAGTTCCACCCTGATATTCAAATGGACAGAATTCCAATAAGTGAAATCAATCAAACATTATGCGCTAAGTATTTACTTGCATGTTGTATGGTTACAAAAAGTCTCTTTTGAATTGAGCTTCACTTTCAGTAATTTCACAATCATGACCAGTGTTCCCTCTAATTTTTTTTTGGGGGGGGGGGGGCGGAAAAGTATAGTGTCTGAGCGGCAGTCCCTTCGGGACTGGGGGCATAAAAATAATAAATAAACAAACAAACAAACAAACAAATAAAAAACCCACCCTGTTTTGCCTCAGAGAATTTCAAAATAAAATACTGTACTGTGTGTCTATAACAGTGAGCTCATAATAGGGCAACTCTATCAATATCAAAATGCCACTTAAATAGTTGAGCTAGTTTCAAACTAGATTTTGATTTTCTTTCTCTCTTCCTTACTCCCATTCTTTTTCTTTCTCTTTTCCTTCCTCTCTTTTTTCTATCTGTTTCTCTCTCTTCCTCTCTTCCTCTCTCTCTCCTTCCCTCTCACGCTTTCCCTCTCGGCTTCTGGGCAGGTTTGGAAAACTCTGAGTTGATGATGATTTTTAAGTGAGCGATTGCTCAATGCTCAGCTTAGAGGGAACTATGATCATGACCATAATGTTTTCCTGGCAACAGTACCAAAATGGTGTGCTGAGTTCTTTCCAGATTTTTTTTTTTCAAGTTCCCAGTTTATTCTACAATCCTGGATTTTCCAAGTGGTCTTGCATCAAAGTACTAGTTTGGCCATGCTTAATTTTTCAAAACCACCCACAAAACATAATTAATTCTGGTTAATACTTGTATAAGGACTTTGTAGAAATTTGAGGACGGTAGAAAAACTAAAAAGCCAACCAGAAGAGATTACAGACAGCTCGCAGTAAACTACCTTGAAAAGTACAGACACAGTCATTATGAATTGCGCTCAACTCGAGAGTGTCTTTAATATAGAGTAGAAAATATGGAGGTAAAATGTTTAATAAGCTGCAGAACAACTCTGCAGGTTTTTAGGGCATCGCACACAAGGAATTCCTAACCAGTGGCTCTTTTGCATGTAGTGCTAATATATTAACACTCTATCGTTTAGGAAGAAATATTGCCTTCATGTGAAGCGGTCGATATTCTGATTATAAGCCGTCTTAGACATGAAGTGGAGATGCCAAGAAAATGTTTTATGTATACCCTAGTGTGTACAATAGATTATGTTAAAAAGCACACACTCAATGCTTGCAAGTTATTTTGACTTTTTAGTCTGTACAGGAACCAATACCAACTTCCTATTAAGAATGATATGAAGCCTAGTCTGAGCTTATGTAGTGTAGTAATCACTATAGCTTGAGGGCAACCTCTAATATTTGACCTGTTGACCCTGTCCAGTTCTTCATAACGTGCTCAATGGTAACACTTTTTGGATATTAATAATAATAAATAATTTATTGTCATTGTATGTATATACACAGCATACCCATACAACGAAATTCACATGATGCCTAAAGATTAGGATATGATCATTCAACTATCAGATCTTAATATCAAATTGTATACATAAAACGAGCCGGCTCAAAAGTAAAAATGGGAAATATATAAATAATTCAATAAAAACACTCTGCGTAATGGATTTTGGCTTGCAAAAATGGTAAACGTGCACCATATTGATTCAAGGGGTTTCAAAGTTCAGAAGTCCTAGTTAAAACCATCTGCTACAACCTTGTTTTCCAAGTCATGTCATGGATGCAAATTAACAGTCCCCCTCAAAGGATACATCATAGTCATAGCCACACTCCATTAGCAAAGCCAATGTTTTTGAATGCAAGATTTCTCTTTGTTTCTAAAGACCTGAAAATGTAGCATAAATGGATGAATGAAAATTTCTAACTGTAATCAATCATAAGTGTTGAGCATTCAAATGCTGAGAAAGTAAAATTACCAGATGTCCGATATCCAACCCGTTTAGATTCAAATAGTTTGATTAGCATTGAAAAAAGGAAATCCACAACATTATTGACAGTCAGATAAAGCAATGGAGCACACAAATCTCTCAAGGAAAAGATGTGTATTTGATGGTTAAGCATTAAGGTAAGTTGACTTTGTGCAGTATAGCTATTCATATTTGTCAAAATAAAATGTTCAAAAAATGTGCTAATTACATATTAAAACAGAATCCCACAGAAGAGACTTAAAGTAAAATGACTGTTTGGCATTGTTGGGCCATTCATTTTCACCCATTTAATTGGGTTTCTTAAACTTGATTCTCCTATTGTGCTTAGCAAAATGGAACATAGCCAACTTTTAATAATTGGTACAATTATTAAATTATGAATAATTAATATAATGCCATCATTTTTCCTGTGATCCTGGATTGGTGACCATATGATTCCAATTACATATAAAAGAAAAATAGACTAAAAATGCCTTGAGTTCTCATGAAGTTTTAAAAATCCTACAGGGATCCTCTCCTGCATTATCTTGGTGATGATTCAGTAGCAAGAAAATTGAGTGTGTTGAAAAGAAAACTGACAAGGGTTAAAAACAGAAAGACACGAGAAGAGATACAGAAAAAAATACAAATCTAAAAAAGAGAAGATAAAGTACTTTAATGTCTGAATAGGTCATTTGCTGGTTTATAGGCTGATAAACCATGTTAAATGCAGAAGTAGACATCACCCCCTATAATATCTCAGTGGAGATTTTAATGAAGCTGGGATTGGGTATATAATTATTTACCCCAGACCAAAAAGTACTCCAAAATAAACATGCTGAGTTTAAAAATAACAAGAAATAACAGTTGCACGTAGTTGTTTCAGACTGAAAATACTTTTCAGTATAGATCGTATCAACTTTATTACTAGTTTTCTATGTTCAAATATAAAAATTCAAAAAAAGGATTCATACTTACAATTCCTAGAGAAGTAAATATAAATAGCACATACAGAAATACTAATACTAAATTACAAATGGGTAGGGAAATGAAAAGGAGTCCAAATTACACCAGGATCCATCTGAGGCATACAAGTAGTTGGCAAAGAGTAGGCAGTACTCAGAAATTTATTAGCATTTCTTTATGCTCTAATACATTTTTCACACATATACACACACATACTACTACTATTGTTGCTGTTTCTAAGACTTGATTGCATGTGACTCAAACAAAAGAAGAATTATATGGCTATCTTGGAAATAATTCACCTTATATAGGGGGGACATGATAGAAACATTTAAATATGTTAAAGGGTTAAATAAGGTTCAGGAGGGAAGTGTTTTTAATAGGAAAGTGAACACAAGAACAAGGGGACACAATCTGAAGTTAGTTGGGGGAAAGATCAAAAGCAACGTGAGAAAATATTGTTTCACTGAAAGAGTAGTAGATCCTTGGAACAAACTTCCAGCAGACGTGGTTGGTAAATCCACAGTAACTGAATTTAAACATGCCTGGGATAAACATATATCCATCCTAAGATAAAATACAGGAAATAGTATAAGGGCAGACTAGATGGACCATGAGGTCTTTTTCTGCCCTCAATCTTCTATGTTTCTATGTTTCTAACTCCGTTTGTCATCAAATATACAGTGCACCGTTCAGGAAGCTAAAGTTAATTGTGGCTCCCTGATGAGTTTACCTACCTGCTATACTGTAGCGCCTTAATTATATCCGTAGAAATTCACTAAAAGAGGCACAAGGTGATTAAGAGTTCCATCACTTCCTATTTGATGAGATGCATCAACTTTTTTTTTTTTTAGAATTAACATTGAAAGTGGAATAACCAACTTTTTCTGATATTCTTTTTAAAAAATGCCTGCGTTTAAAAAAATCCTCATAACAGATTGGGAAGCAAATGTGTTGAAAGCACAGGAATCCTGTCAGAAATTAAAAATTTGGCAACTTGAGATGAGAAGCTTAAGAATTTGGCAACCGGCAAAGCCTGGGGCAGATTTTCCAAGCAGGCCCTTGGCCTAACTCTCTCTCTATGTCACTTCTCCTTATTAGGCAAAGAAGGCCCTTGAATAAGCTCATTTGTATCCAGGGCTCCTTGTAGCCCTCTGAACCTGGAGGATTGCAATGCCGTCTCTTACAGCTTGAAAGGGAAAAGAAGGTCAAAAGCAGGAGAGGTTGGTGCTTCTGCAGTGCTTAATTACTGAGAGAGATCAGCTCCAATTGTTGGCTGTAATCAATATTTATTAATTACCACAATTAATTGTGATGCAGAATTAAGGCGGTAATGAGTGGAGTATGTAATCAGGAAGGGCTTGTTAGGCAAGCTAGACAGGGGGCATGCTGGCAGGCAGCCACTTCAGCGCCTCCAGGAGTGACAGGGACAACGGGAAGTGACAAGAAGGGCTTTGAGAAGGGAGGGAGGGAAGAAGGTAGCACCAGAAAGCTGCTGCGCGGAGAGTCTGTGACAGGTTGTGTTTTTTTCATGGTGCTCCATGATCCATGTTAGGCCCAGAGCTGCCTGCTTCCTTGGCACACTCGCTTTAGTGGGGAAAGTCAGATGTAATAGCCTTTCATCCTGTCAGGATGGGACAAGGTGAGCTATTGACATTTGTGCGCCGTGTTACACGAGGAGCCTTTAATAAGACATCTCTGGCAGGCTTTGTCTTCTCTGTTCTCTGTGAAAGAGAACATGGGGGTCTCCTGAGTCGCAGACCCCTTTTCAAGTCGAGCGATGGTGTAGTTGTAGGTGTCGGGTTTTCGTAGTAGGAGCCAATATGGCACAATTGGATAGACCATTATCTTTCCAAGAGATTCAAGTACCTACTCATCACAGCCAAGAATCGTCGAGATCTCCACGATAGCATAACAATACCTAGAAAGAGATTCCTCTCCAAACGCTTCTGGTTTTTTGTCTATCATTTGTGGGTCCATGGCCTTTTTAATGAGTCATTATATTCAGTGATGGGCTCCTATGGGTACACTCAGGTACGCAGAACCGGTAGAAAAAATTTGATTTTTTTTCTTTTTTCCTCTTCTGGGGTCTGGATATGTTTTTCCTATCGTAGTAAATGAGGTTGAATGTGTATAATTTTAGAAGAGCTGTGTGTGCGTGTATATAGTAGATAATGTATATTTTTGTGTGCCTGTGTGTAATATGTATGTACACATGTGGCATATATACCATAGAATTAAATAGTATATTTTGGATGTTCAGCAATAGTAAATAGATAGGGAAATTGTATCTCTTTGAGGCGAGGAGAGACCAGGCACCCTAACCTTAACCCAAACCCTTGACCTGAGTGATGTCAGGTTGGCCACCTTTAGGCCAGTCATATGACCTTTAAACCACCCCTCGGCCACATGATTGTCAAGCCACACCCATCTGGTCACATGGCTGGCAAGCCACACCCACAAAATAAGCCACGCCCACAGTTATTATATTCTACAATTGTATCATTTTGACCAGAGGTGGGTTCCTACAGTTCTAACCAGCTCTTTAGTAACCGATTAGAACTAACCGTTAGTAAAACGGTGGTGACGTCATGGAGCCAGTTCTGTCGGTGCTGGTCCGTGGGCTCCACCATCTTGGTTTTGGCTGAGTTTTAGGCATTGTGTATGCGCCTGCACCAGTGGTGGGCTATGAGCCGGAACGCTATATTGCGCTCGCCGCCGGGCTCTTAAGTTCTTGCAGGACCAGTGCAATTTTGCTGCTGCACCTGTAGATGTAGCAAAATCGTGCATGGAGCTGCAGGTAAGGCCTTGTCGAAACACGGGTGCAATTTTGCTACCTCCACAGGTGCAGCAGCAAAATCGCACTGGTCCCGCAAGAACTTACAAGCCGCGGCAGTGAGCGCAATTTAGCATTCCGGCTCGTAGCCCATCGCTGGCCTACACATGCACCAATTGCATGCATGCATGGCCATGTGGCATGCAATGCACACGTATGGGAGGAAGCAAACTTGCAGTGAGGCAAGTTAGATTTTGACCCCTGATTTTGACCAATTTCTATTCTGTTCCTCCATGGGCAAGAAAAATATTGCCCCCTCTCCCTTTTCCTGGAGTTTTTTTTTTCCTGAACTAGGCTTTTCACAGATGTTGTCAGCTTTCCCTCAGGGGCCTCTTGTTAAACACCAGCAGCATTGCGCCATTCTGGTTTGGGTAGAGCAGAACGGGTTTTGCCAGAGAAAAATATACAGCCAGGGGGAGGTATTTAATCCTTTTTACATTGCCTGGTTTTTTGTCTCACAAATTCTTCTTGTTTCTCTAGAAGCAAGCTCGGCTTCACAAGCTGCACCGGCTTCCAGTGTGCTTCTGGGCACAATTCAAAGGGCTGATTGTCACCTAAAAAGCCATTCATGGCATGGGGTTGGATTATTTGTGGGATTGCCTTTCTCTACCCATCCAGTAGATCCAACAAGAAGGGGCTGGTTCCAGGTCCCATCTGTCAGGCAATATTATCTGGCAAGACCTAGGAAGCAGGCCTTTTCAGCTGCAGCACTTATCCCCCAGAACACACACACATACATACTCGCACACACTCCAATCCAGTTGGCTCTGTTTCTGCTGGCATTTCATAAAGCCTTAAAAATGTGTGTGCTTTCCCAGGCATGGAGGTTAGGAAGTTAATGGAGCCATTTATTTGTGGCGGCTTGTCTTCAGCTGCCTTGGTCTATATTTATTATTATTGTGTGTATTTATTATTATTGTTTGGCTGTGTGGAGTTTATAATCTTACATTAGCTACTAGCGACATGAGCGGCCGTATAAATGGATTTAAACAAACGGGCTCAATCTAGCTGCCCTTGGTTTTTGCAAGAGAGAATCTGCTTTGCCCCATAAGTGGCAAAACAAAAGGCAATAAAGAAATTTGAGTAGAAAGGGCTGGCAGAAAAGTCAGGAGCCAGTTACATTGGGTATTGTCGCAGGGCATTTGATTTTATGAAGGGCATGCAGGATCAACTGGAGCTAACAAGAAGGGAATTTCGTACTAAAAACCTAGCAGCTGAGATGCAACCCTTGGGGCAAGTTATCTGAAAATACAGGGCACATATGCATTGTCTGCTTTGTCTGTGGAAGGCAATTCAATGGAGAAATCACATGGGATGATGTGTGCAATTGCCTTTTCCCCCACAGCAACCCCTCCCTGTTACCACTTTCAACCAGTAGTGGGTTTCACTTACCTTTGCTACCAGTTCGGGAACGGGAGCGCATGGGTGCGCTTTGCATGCGTGCAACACTTCTGAGCATGCACAGTATGTTTTTGAGGGTGTCCGGCCAGGTGAGCAGAGTCTCTGCCACTACCGGTTCATTGAACCGGTGCAAACCAGTAGCAGCCCACGACTACTTTTTTTTTTTTTAAATTTAATTTAACTTTTATTGAAATACATAGATTAACACAATACGCAAACCAACACAAAGACATTTAAAAGAAAGTTGGATGGATGAAAGTGGGGCTAATCCTAATAGCGGTTCAAACTATGTTAACATTCTATTACAACTCATATTCGATAGGTCATATAAACCAGTTTTGTTGACAATAAAAATCCTAAGTCATATAAGTAATCTTCTATCTCAATTTTGTTTTGGCAATATATTCGAATTCCAGGCAATAACTTTGTTAATGGAATATTAATCCAATATACATTGATTACTTAATCCTTTTTTCTAACCAACGATAGAACATATCCAAGCATTTGTAAAAATTGGATTCTTCTTTATTCTGAATTTCTAGCGTTAGTTTGTCCATTTCACCACTATCAAACCTATGTTACCCGAATGGTGATTCTGTGATTCTATCATCTTTGAGAAATGAAGGGCAATGGCAGAGAATTGATACTGAGATCTCTGCAGGGGTGAAATTCAATAATTTTCCCTACTGGTTCTGTGGGCATGGCTTGGTGGGCATTGCAGGGAAAGGATACTGCAAAATCTCCATTCCCACCTCACTCCTGGGTGAAGGATACCATAAAATTTCCATTCCCACCCATTCCAGGGGAAGGATACTGTGAAATCTCCATTTTCTCCCCACTCCTAGGGGAAGGATACTGCAAAATCTCCATTCCCACCCCACTCTGGGACCAGTCAGAGGTGGTATTTGCCAGTTCTCCGAACTACTCAAAATTTCCGCTACTGGTTACCAGAAACCTGTCAACCTGCTGAATTTCACCCCTGGATTGCCGCCTCCCCTTGTTAATCAGAGAATGGCTGGAGGCATCTGGCACAACTGGTACTTTGTGGTGGAGTGAATCCTGGGCCCTTTGCAGAAAGCAACACACTACTTCAGACAAGAATCATAGTTTCTTTCAGGTACAGCCTGGAGAAGATCTAGGATACTTTAGCTCCAGGTTCTGCACTGCCTGTCGGTATCTGCTGAACAGTTGTGAAAGTGCCTTTATCCTTGTGATTACAATCCCCTTCTTCTGTGTGATGAAGCTACACAGGCTGTTTTGCAGGAGCTTGTACCAGATACCTAATGCGGTCTGGAATGCGACCTTTTAACATCAGTGGCATTGGTCCAGTGAATCCAGGACTTGCATTAGCCTCCATTATTCAACATCTACATGAATCTGTTTGGGGAACTTGAGAATGAGGAAGAAATCCTGAGGTCTGGAGGCTTTTGTTTTCTGGAGGAGAAGAAACAAGCAAAGACTGAATCCCTGCAAGAAAGAAGAGTTTGTGCAGAAAGCATTTGACAACTTACGTCTCACAGGAATAATTCTAGGACGTGTTCCCTTGAAGGTGGTCATCTAGGGCAGTGTTTCCCAACCTTGGCAACTTGAAGGTATTTGGACTTCAACTCCCAGAAGTCCCCAGCCAGCATTCGCTGGCTGGGGAATTCTGGGAGTTGAAGTCCAAATATCTTCAAGTTGCCAAGGTTGGGAAACACTGATCTAGGGTATCATAAAAATGGCTAGTATTGGACAGGCAGGTGGAGACTATGGATGGAGGGGTCTGGGCCCAGATTTAACTGGTGTTCCAACTGCAGGCCTCCTCGGAACATGATGGCTTGACAGTATTTACCTGCTTCGTGGATTATTGCAGAACACTTTACATGGATCTCCCTTTGAAGACTACACAAAAGCTGGACGCAGCATCCTATTTATTAACTGGTGCCGGTATTAGCACCCAGTAAGTAGTATTTAAACTAGTTTAAACAGTCAAGGGCTTGTAAAAAGGAAGCTAAACTAGTTTAAGCAATACCTGTCTTGTAGGAGCTTCATTGGTGCTGGTAAAAGAACTCCTAGCCATTGTAAAAATCTCAGAGGGACACCATTGTCAATGATATTGAAAGTTTCGAAAAAGTCTAAAAGATCCAGGAGGAATACATTCTCCCCATCCATTTCTAGCATAGATCATCCAGTCGGCTGAAATGGATATATGTCGTAAGAAAGGGGAACAAATGAAAGTATGGATTTACTTTGCTCAATCTCCATGTAAAAACCCAGTACGGTGATCCTTATCTTTGTTAGGTGTTGCACTGGGGTGGAAAGTTAGTTATTTGATTGTAATGATGCTATCTACAAATGGCAAGAGTGCCCGAAAAGAAGGCGGCTAAGGGGACAGATAAATTTCTAGAAGTTGATAGCAGACTTATCGGCTATCATTTGGCCATTTGTATACCTGATTTTAATTTCCATTCCTTCCATTGTTCAATACAATACTTAACTTGTGATCCAAGTCATTGTGGTTCTCATTGATCAGTATTGACAATTGGCTTCAAGTCTCTGCCGTTGAGTTGCGTAAGAACCCTGTCACTAGGAATAAACCTGAAGCTTTTGCAATGAGAGTGTTCGGAGAGGGGTGGCATACAAATCTAATATATTTATTATTATTATTATTATTATTATTATTATTATTATTATTATTGTTATTGTTATTGTTATTATTATTATTGCTGCCCAGAGGCAGTTAGCCCTTACCCCTACTTAATATTTAGTTGGTTTGAGATAACTGGAAAGAGAATTGCTTAGAACTATGATGGTGAACCTATGGGGGAGGCTGTTCTTTCCCTCCCTGGGCTTCAGGAAAGCCTCCAGAGCCTGTGGATGGCGAAAAATGGGCCCAATGGGCCTACTGGAAGTTTGTTTCCAAATTTTTGGTAGGCCTGTTGGGCCCGTTTTTCACCATCCATAGAGTCCAGAGGCTTCAATGAGGCCTGTACACATACACAAGGGGAGAGGATGGGGGGTTGTGCACATATGTGCAGGGGGAAAGTATTGCATTATGGGTGTGGGCACAAGTGTTTGATATTGTGTGTGCATGTGCCCTTTTGGCATCCGAGCGAAACAAGGTTCAAGACCATAGAACAGTGTTTCCCAACCTTGGCAACTTGAAGCTATCTGGACTTCAACTCCCAGAATTCCTGGCTGGGGAATTCTGGGATTTGAAGTCCAAATAGCTTCAAGTTGCCAAGGTTGGGAAACACTGCCATAGAACATGTCTCAGAAGTATTAGAAAACTTGCTGCAGATTCCTTAGTGGGCGACGGGTGTTTATATTAAAAGTGTCCTGCAGAGAAAATATTGGAAAAGCACAACTTATCATAAATATACCAGGAAGCTGCCAAGGGGACAATCTAGGAACGAAGTTAAAATAGAACCATGTGATTAGCTGAGCTGTAGTGGACAGTGGAAGCTGTCAACTACACCGGCAGTTATTGTTTGTTATTATTCGTTATAAGTCATTCAGAGTTCATTCTGCTGTTATCGTTATGTGCTGTGAATTAAAGTATGTTGAAGGCAAGGACTGACTTATCTTAATCATTACACCCACCAACCAAAGTATTTATTACAATTTATCCAGGAACAGATAACCTGAAGAAATTTTGGGCACGTTCTTGTGGACTCTATTTGTGGCTGGGACTGAGGAGTACTATGATCCAAAATTGTAGTGTGTGCGTCAAATCCCCAGCTGTAAAACAACCTAAGGGAGTGCTTATGAACTATTATTGACAGTAAGAATGAAAAAAATAGCAGAACACTGTACAGTAGTACCTCTAGATACGAGCTGCTCCACATGAGAGGATTCCAAGTTACGAGCCGCGATGCGAGCAAAATTTCTGTTCGACACCCGAGCTCAAATTCGGGATACAAGCCGAGCTTCCACTAGGTGGCGCAAGAATCTCCTTGCTTCCAGTTATCTTGGCTCGAAAAACAAAGTCTAAAGGCATTCGTTCGAGATGCGAGTTGATCGACTCACGAGCTCGGGTCTGGAACGAATTAAACTCGTATGTCGAGGTACCACTGTATATTACTATTAGGAAAAGAGACAGTTCATTTGCTCCCAGAATGTATATCTATCCTGGACAAGACATTTCACACATTTATGGGACTGGGATTCTTTTATAAATTGGAAGACAATGATTCAATCACAAGGAAGCCTTGTGAGTGGGCACTTCTTCTGTCCAGAAGCTACGCCAATGGGTAGAACATTCTGATGATCCTGTTGTTGTGTCTCTGGTGCTAGGCCAAGAAGATAGTGTCCAGTGAATGTGTTGTGTTGCCATTCATGAATTTTGGTTTGAATGAGGCTCATGTGGATGGATATTCACAGCAAGGAAAGGTGGGAATTCTCATGGATCAGGAGAAAAGGAAGAAACGTGGCAAAGTTGAACTGGGAGTACAAAAAAATTGGAGGGTTATTTGCGAAAAAACCACTCACATATATTCGGTTAGAAGCATCATGATGTTTATCTAGGAATAAATATAAATATAATATAATTCAGAGCTTGGTGGCCATCAAACCAAAATGATCATTCTTAAAATGTGGTTCTCTCCTTTCTTAAAATTTCTTCTTTTAGCATAATGTTGCAATGATGAGATGATGGGATGTATATTTTACTTCTTATTTATTCAGAAGATCCGCAGTTAAATTTTCATTTATCAGTAACACTGTATGAATAGATAGCATGAGATGTAAGTTTTTCCTTTTCAGAATCATATCCACGAACTTCTCTGGACTTATTTACAGAGCAAGGACAACCAAAAATAGGAATATATAACTATATTGATTATTGCGTTAAAGAAATAATGTCTGAAGGAAAGTATTGTGATGAATTATAGCTATGTGATTGTTTGTTTGTTTTCTTTATGAATCAATGCAGAATTACTAAAAGTATAACTATGTCACTGTTTTTAAAGAAAATGTTTTCAAAAATCAATAAAGTTTTTGAAAAAAAAAAAGTAAACAGATTGAAGAATGCTCTGATTAGGATTAGAATACCCACAGGCGAAGGGAAATCTTCCCACTCCTTGTAACCCCACTGATATCTGCAATATTGTTGGCATCCTCAGAATATTGGACCCCTTTAATCTGTCCTTTCTCAGAGATAAATATTATTTAATAATACATGTTCTAACTGCAGCCAGGATGGCATTAGCACAGTGTTGGAAACAACCAAAAGTACCGGACGACTCACCCATCCTTAAAAAAATATTTGTGCAGAAGCAGATGCGCTAATATTAAAATAAAAAAACAAAGAAGACACCGACTACTATAAAATTTGGAAGTATTTTTATGATTGGTTTGCAAAAAGAAAAGAAAACTAAAATTACAATACAACTCATAATATATTATCCTAATATATCATTTCTTTTTATTGTTTCGTTTTGGAAATTACAATGGATTTCATTATTTATATATTTGTAATATATTTATAGAAATAATAATTTTTAAGTTACCAATATTAAATATAAACTTAACATAAGGCGGGAAGCAAATAATGAACTTATGGACAAATTTTTAATAAACCAAGATGAATGATTGAACACCGATAACCCAATGCCAGATGAAAGACAAGATAAAAACTTAGTTTTTTTTCTTTCTCCTCACAAAGCATGAAATAAATATAAGTTAATATATTGTTATTAAGTACTTGTGATTAGATTTTTTTTTCTTTTTTTGCATTTGTTTTTCCCCCCTTTTTCTTTTTGATTATGTATATTTGTGTATTATATTTGTGTATTGTGTATGAGGGTTTTTAAAATTGTATGCTATATGTTTTTTAATGAAGAAATTTAATAAAAATTATTTTAAAAAAAATAAAAAAACCTTAAAAGCTTGAAAGAAAAATCTGTCCTTTCTCACAGGTCTACACCCGCTATGGAAAATGCTACACATTCAATGGTGACCGAAACAAAGCACGGATGACTCGCCAGAGTGGGATGGGGAACGGTCTGGAGATGATGTTGGATATCCAACAGGAGGAATACCTGCCCATCTGGAGAGAAACCAGTAAGAACCCCAAACCCCCAACAATTTACCCTTAGATTATCTATGGTGACCTATCCAGATTCCTAAGAGGTCAGTAAGGGGCGAGTACAAGTGCACTAGAGTGCCTTCCGTCCCCTGTCCTATTGCTCTCCTATATCTCCTATTCCTTTCTTCTATTCCTATATCTCTTCTTCTATTCTTTCATTGATATGTTCTATTACTATAACTTCTCTTCTATTCTTTCATAGATATATTTTACTATGAGTATCTCCTCTATAACCTTCATCATGTATTTTACTATGTGTATATAGATATATACCCACTAAAACCCTAATTGTGTATTGGACTAAATAAATAAATAAATAAAAATAAATAAACCTGCATGATTATTAGGAAGGCACATGATTCTGGAGTCCTTACATTAATGATATTAATCCAGAGGGCCATCCCTGTCCTGGCTTTCTATTGTATTCCTTTTATGCATGACAGATATTAAGCAGCATGGTGGCCTAGAGGTGAAGGTACTTGCCTCTCACTTTGGAAGGTTGAGAGTTCAATGCTAGGCAGCAGCAGATATCTATCTATCTGCGTGCACAGAGAAAATATCTGCTACGTATTAAACTAAGCTCATCTGGGTAGTAAATGCTCAGCTCCATTCAGTTGCCCTGCTCTACGCTGAGTAAAGGAATTAAAGGGTTGTAAAAAGGAAAAAGTGCATGTAAAATATTACATATACAGTGTTCCCTCGATTTTCACGGGGGATGCGTTCCGAGACCACCCGCGAAAGTCGAATTTCCGCGAAGTAGAGATGCGGAAGTAAATACACTATTTTTGGCTATGAACAGTATCACAAGCCATCCCTTAACACTTTAAACCCCTAAACTGCAATTTCTCATTCCCTCAGCAACCATTTAGATTATTACTCACCATGTTTATTTATTAAAGTTTATTAAAAAAATATTTATTAAAGGCGGACGAAAGTTTGGCGATGACGTATGACGTCATCGGGCGGAAAAAACCATGGTATAGGGAAAAAAACAGCAAAGTATTTTTTAATTAATATTTTTGAAAAACTGTGGTATAGCCGTTTCGCGAAGTTCGAACCCGCGAAAATCGAGGGACCACTGTAATCCCAAAAGCACAGAAATATTGATTAAATTACTATCTGTCTTAGAGTGAAGGTGAAACTAAGAGTCACAAATGTGTTACTTGTAATATTTAAAAAATTCTGTATCAAGATTCTGTTCTCCTCCAGATGTGTTGAGACTTGAAGACCTGAGTTCCCAAAGTTAGGAAAGCTGCTGCATACCCTGTTCAATACCTGAATATCAAAAATATAACAAATATCCAGATAACTCAGTTATCACTCCATAGTTTGTGTTTTAAACAAAGCATGGAAAGCATACCAGCGACAACTTTTAGAGTTCTTTCTAATCCTTTAGTAATAAAAGCAGTCCAGGTCATGTGACTGGGAGGGTGGATGGAGGCTCAGAAAGCTGAGCTGGCAACTCCTTTCCAACATTGAGTTTGGTTGGAAATAATACAAAGATTAATTAAGGTGGATATACCACCATGTCAGACTCATGAAAAAGTAATGTATCAATTCTGGAGATCCTGACAGCCTGTCTGTGACCTTTTTAAAAGTTGTAATATATAGCCATATCTGTACAGTGATGCCTCTACTTACAAACGCCTCTACTGATAAACTTTTCTAGATAAGAACTAGGTGTTCAAGAATTTTTTTCCTCTTCTCAAGAACCATTTTCCATTTACAAACCTAAGCTTCCAAAACTGTAACTGGAAAAGGCAGGGACAAGCCTCCGTGGGGCCTCTCTAGGAATCTCCTGGGAGGAAACAGGGCCTGAAAAGGCGGGGAGAAGCCTCTGTGGGGCCTCTCTAGGAATCTCCTGGGAGGAAACAGGGCCAGAAAAGGCAGGGAGAAGCCTCCGTGGGGCCTCTCTAGGAATCTCCTGGGAGGAAACAGGGCCTCCACCCTCCCTGTGGTTTTCCCAATCGCACGCATTATTTGCTTTTACATTGATTCCTATGGGAAAAATTGCTTCTTCTTACAAACGTTTCTGTTTAAGAACCTGGTCACGGAATGAATTAAGTTTGTAAGTAGAGGTACCACTGTATATATACAATGGTACCTCTACTTATTAACTTAATTCGTGCTATACAATGTATAGCATGAATACATCATCCTGGTTGTCAGATGAATGAACATATTCCACTAATGTCTAACCCTCTCAAAAGAAATCCTAAGCAGGGCACCATCACTTCTTGTTCCAGATGAGACATCATTTGAAGCTGGAATCCGGGTACAGATCCACAGCCAGGATGAGCCACCCTACATTCATCAGTTGGGATTTGGAGTCTCCCCTGGTTTCCAGACCTTCGTTTCCTGCCAGGAGCAACGGGTGAGAGCCAGAAAATACAGGTTCCTCTAGCTTGATAAAGAGTGACTCAGGACATTGTTTGGGAGAAGCTGAGAATAACAATAACAATATCACTTAGACTTGTATACTGCTTTACAGTGTTTTGCAGCCCTCTCTAAGAAGTTTACAAGGTAAGCATTTTGCCCCCAACAATTTGGGTCTCATCACTGGACAAGAATGGTGGGAGCAAGAAGGAGGGATTGACTAGATCATATAGACAAAAATTGACAGAGTGAACAGAAGCCCAGAAAACTTGATTTTACTGTTAAAGTATCTGAATGCCATTCGGAACATCATTTTCCCCAAGATTATATTGGCCCTAACCGTGTTGGTATTTTGCAAAGCCTAAAATACTTGGATATGTTCCCTGGCATGGGGTCAGATTGATATTTGAGTTTCTTGTTCATCTGTGGCAGATTGGTTTTTACCTTGGCTGCTAATGTACTATATGTACTGTGGTTTTCTCGTTTGTATTATGGTTTAAAGTTTTATAAGAAACCCAGAATTGCCAAGGTGAGATTGGAAGCCAACTAATTCAAAGGATGGATGGATGGATGGATGGATGGATGGATGGATGGATGGAGGGAGGGAGGGAGGGAGGGAGGGAGGGAGGGAGGGAGGGAGGAAGGAAGGAAGGAAGGAAGGAAGGAAGGAAGGAAGGAAGGAAGGAAGGAAGGAAGGAAGGAAGGAAGGAAGGAAGGGGAAAAATATAAACCGGTCCTTTCCCCAATATTTTTGTTTCCATTCCAAACTGACTGGGAGTTTTGGAAATTGTAGAGATGCACATCTGGAAGTTATTAAACTGAAGAAACCTGTAATGCAGCATCACATTTCTCAAATGATGTTCATCCCTTCAGCCAGCTATGAACTGTAAAAAATCAAACCTGGTTGTACTATAACTTTCTGATGAAAACATTCTCAAAGGATGTAGTCTAGAATTTATTTATTTGTTTGTTTGTTCATTTGTTCAATTTTCTCAGTCAATGACTCCGGGCCACTTAAAAGTTTTTAAAAATATCACAATTAAAAATACTAAAAACATTTTAAAATAATAAAAATACTAAAAACATCCAGAATAACTATACATAGCAGCCAAGATACTTGGCCATAACATAGCCAGGAAACGGGGCCCTTAACACCTTCAGCATCCCAGAACATAGCCAGGATTTTAGGGCTTTACGAAATGCTTACACAACATCATCAAACAGAAATAATAGGACTGGTATTTGATTAGTAAGACTAGCTGGAGGAGTGGAAGACTCTATAACTCTCATTGTCAGCAGCCACTTAACTGCAGAAGGGAGGGAGAAAAGGAAGGGAAGGAAAGGAAAGGAAAGGACTGAATGACAGGAAAACAGGAAGGTGGGAAGATTTCTGATGCTCAATGGAAGCTGGCAGGAAGTTAGAAGTCATTCCTGCTTACAGTGCTCTCTTGCGCAGCTGTGGTCATTCTGTTTCTGTTTAGGTAAGGCAGTATCTCTGAACTGATGATTTCGGGTTGTCTAGTTGTCAATAAAAAATATACGTAGTTGGAGTCTCACTGAATAGAGATATCTCTCCAGTCCACACCCAGAAGCAAGTGCCAGATATAGACTTCTATATATATGAATTCTCCTGAAGAGATCTTAGCTGGATACCTTAATCAGGCTCTTGGCTTGCAAAGGAGTTAAATAAAGCAGTAACTCTATTATCTGACACCCCCCCCCAAAAAAAAAGAGAGAGAGAGACAGCCACAGAATATGTTTTTGCAGTTTTCCATCTCTAATGCAATTTGAAAGAAGGCAACAAAATACCTGCCAATTTTTTAAGGTGACCATTTTCCTTGTCTAGCCTTTGATACAATGGGCTAATATTTTTGCGCTACTGAAATTGGTCGAATGGATATTCCATATTTCCAGGGAACTGTGGCAGTTGTAATTCTATGGGATAGGAACTTCTTTAAAAATAGCCAACATTTCACAGAACTACAATTCCCAAGACTCTTTGAAGAAACCATGAGAATTAAAATGAAAAGCAGAAATTTAATTTTAAGTGTAAATACATTCTACAAAAGAAAAAGGGCGCAATGTTATTTAAGATTCTGTAGTTGATAATAAAATAACTCTATCATTATTTGAGTCAAAGGAAAAACCTGAGAAGATAAATACAGTTCCTATAATTAGAGAAAACTGTGCAGGATTTAAAATCATATGACTCAAAAGTCATTCCAAGAAATATCCATTATTATCTTAATTGCACCGAATAGGGACAGTTTGATATCTCTGCTCCTACTCCACCCCACTGCCATACATTTTCAGATTAAATGTCATTAATGCCTTCTGGCTTTCTCTGAATTCCGCATTAAAGCAAGGGTCAATTTAAAAATATTCAAACATATCAGTGAATTGGTGTACATGGGTGGATGGTTCATTTTCCCTTAAGAAAATGTTAAAGAAAATATTGGCATTAAAGAAAATATTCAGAGCAAAAGAAAAGCCAAAGTTTGTACGCTGAAGTTTCATTTCTGTACATTCTGTCAAACTCTGTTGGAATCAGTTTGATTGGTCACTTCTCTTTTTTTTTCCAATAAATTTTATTAATTTTCATAAAATAGACAAAACTGACAAACATACATTTAACATAGAAATGGGGTTGCATCTTCCCCGCTTATTCTAGAAGTAAAATTTCAATACAGAAAAAAGAATACATTAAAAACACTTTAAATCAACTCATTACTTTAAATGAAAAGAAGAAATTTGTTTTACCTTATATAGTAAATCTTCATATATAAACTACAGTACTTCTAATATAACTTTTAAGTCATATCCCTACTTATACAATTCTCTTATTCTTTTTACTTTTAGTTTTTCTTCTTATTTATCCATATATACACTTTGTTCCATATCTCATAAAATTCTGTTTCCTCTTGGTCACTTCTCAACATACCATTTCCTCATTAGATTCTGATCATGGAGTTAACTATATTCTGGTCATCTACCATTTTAGTTTTCATCCTCGGGAGCTTTGAAGGAATTTGGACCAGTCACTATCTCTAAATCCAACCTTGCTGTTGGGAGAATAAAATTGGAAGACAAAGACTTAAGCTCTTGGAGGAAAGATGGGTTTAAATCTAACGCCTAATTAATATTAGAAGTTACTCCCTATGCCTCTTATGCTCAATGTTACTCAAAGCCCAATCCTGCAGGATGTGGAGCCTTTAATAATAAGGCTGTTTTAAAGTAGAGATTTCTCAGTGTGGATTCTTAACTGCTACAGCGTGTAATAATTTAGAAAAACAAATATAGGAACTTGAGTTGGTAAAGAATCCCATAAAATCAGAAGCAACTGTAAAACCTTCTGGCCTTAAGAATGAAATTCATGGTTAGCACTTCAGGTTTAGAGTGGAGAAAAAACAGGTAAACGTTATTTACAACAGAGGTTGCTGGCTACTGTAGAAGGAGACGTCTGGCCTCAAAAAAGGATTTCAAGAAGAAAATATATTCTTGAGTTGTGGCCCAGCGGAGAGCATTTTTGATACAACTATCCAGTTCTGGAATTCATTTCCTCATCATTCATGGATGTCCCTCTCCTTCCAGCACTAGACTCAGTTACACTTGTTCATCTTAGGACCAGACTATTTATGGGACCGCCTACTACTTCACACTTCTCTGCGGCCAATAAGGACCCACAGAGTTGGCCTTCTCCAGGTTCCGTCTGTTAAACTGTTGGTTGGTGGGGTCGCGGGGAAGAGCCTTCTCTGTGGTAGCTCCGACCCTTTGGGACCAATTGCCCCTGGAGATTCGCACTATCGCTGCCCTACCGGCCTTCCGGAAAGCCTTTAAGACCTGGCTTTTCCGGCGGGCCTGAGACCATGAATGACTGAATGTTTGAATATTAAAATGTTTTAAAAGGGTTATTGACTGTTTCTATATTTTCATTTATTGTTATAGTTGAAAGGGACCATGAAGGCCATCGAGTTCAACCCCCTGCCCAAGCAGGAACCCTATAGTACACATTTTAATTTCATTTATTCGATTTCTATGCCGCCCAATTCCGTAGGACTCAGGGCGGCTTACAACAATAAAAAACAATGCAATAGTACAACAATAAAAAAGATGTCGAACATCAACAGTAGATTAAAACCCCATTATAACCCTAACAAACCCATTATAACCCCCCCCCCATCCCCCAAAAACCCCAATCTAACAAACATACATACCAGGCAAACATTTTATTCTGATACTGTAATGTTTATATTGTTTTTATATGTTAGCCTCCCAGAGTCCATTGGAATTGGGCAGCATACAAATCTTGTTAAACATTAAACATCTTCTACTTTAAAAAAAAAATGGTGCTACGATGCTTTCCCATCCTACCGTGTTTTCCCGAAAATAAGACACTGTCTTATATTAATTTTTGCTCCAAAAGTTGTGCTACGTCTTATTTTCGGGGGGTGCCTTATATTTCTCAAATAAGACAAATTCACAGGCAGAAAAGCTGACACCGCCAAAGAAAGTGTACCGTACGGTACACTGATTACGGTACGGTACCTGTCGGTATGGCACCCACACACACAAACGACAGCACTTATATGGTACAACAGTATATTCCCGCTATTGCAGCTTCCGGCCACCAGAGGAACTACAGTCTACGCACTGTAGTGGAGACTGTAATGGCGGTGAGACAGCAGCAGACTGTGTCTGCTGTACTGGACGGTACAAAGCAATGGAAGGGGCCAGCAGGGGACACCACATTATTACGGTACCGCTATGAACAGCTTTGAATGATACCGTATGTTTTTCCACCGTACCGTATGTAAACTTGACTACGCCTTATTTTTGGGGGGTGCCTTATATTACCAATTCTGCAAAATCTCTGACATGCCTTACTTTCGGGGTACGTCTTATTTTCGGGGAAACAGGGTAGTATTTTGAATGAAAACCTTTTCAGATTTGTTTCTTTTAATTGTTGGACATTTCCTTTTGTTTTTCCTTTTTATTTAAACACATTGCTAGTGGTGTACTTTTAATCCGTTGCGTCCTCTTTGGGGGATGGGATGTTGGGTGGCATATGTGCATGTATAAGGGGAGGCTTTTCGGGTAACGACATCCACTGGACGAGTGCTGCTTTTTCTTGGTGTTTAGCTTGCTCCCCTTCTCCTGCAGCTGACCTACCTGCCCCAGCCTTGGGGGAGCTGCCAGGCCAGCCTGAAGGAAGAACAGATCCTGCCTGGCTACGAGAGCTACAGCATTGCTGCTTGCAGGCTGCAGTGTGAGAAAGAGGCGGTGGTTCAAAACTGCCAGTGTCGCATGGTCCATATGCCAGGTAAGGGAGGCCTTCTCTGCCTGCCCCTCCGTTGCCTGGAGAATCTGCTCCAGAAACTGATTGGCCCTGAGCCTGTGGGGCCAACTTTGGCTTTGCTCACATCTGCTCCTCCACATCTGCCTTCTGCCACACGAATCTGAGCGACCGGTTAGGTCCCACAGAGTTGGTCTCCTCCGGGTCCCGTCAGCTAAACAATGTCGTTTGGCGGGACCCAGAGGAAGAGCCTTCTCTGTGGTGGCTCCAACCCTCTGGAGTCAGCTCCCTCCAGAGATTAGAACTGCCCCCACCCTCCTTGCCTTTCATAAACTTCTTAAAACCCACCTCTGTCATCAAGCATGGGGGAACTGAAACACCTCCCCCTGCCTATGTAGTTTTTTTTCCCCTTTGTATGATATGACTGTATGTATGTTTTTTATATATTGGGGTTTCTTGTTTTTTAGACTTTTTAAAAATGTATTAGTGTCATTTTAGATTCTAACTACAGTGGTACCTCAAGATACGAACCCCTCGTCTTACGAACAACTCGTGATACGAACCCGCGGTTCAGCAAAATTTTGCCTCTTCTTACGAACTTTTTTCGAGTTACGAACCTGCGTTCGGAGACAGCTGGGAAGCCGCGCGGCTGTTTTAAAAGGTAACAGCCGGGCGGCGGGGCTTCCCAGAAGCCTCCCGAACACCGGTTCGTAACTCGAACAAAGTTCGTAAGAAGAGGCAAAATTTGGCTGAACCCCGGGTTCGGTTCGGGAGGTTCCTGGGAAGCCCCCCAGGCCGGCTGCGACCTTTTAAAACACCCGCGCCGCTTCGCAGCTGTCTCGCGAAGTCGAACGCGGAAGTTCAGCTTTAGCGTTCGGCTTCGGGAGACAGCTACGAAGCGGCGCGGGTGTTTTAAAAGGTCGCAGCCGGCCTGGGGGGCTTGCCAGCACCCCCCCGAACCCGGAAGTTCGGCAAAAGTTCGGGGTTCGGGGGGGTGCTGGCAAGCCCCCCAAGCCGGCTGCGACCTTTTAAAACACCCGCGCCGCTTCGCAGCTGTCTCCTGAAGCCGAACGCGGAAGTTCGGCTTTGCCGTTCGGCTTCAGGAGACAGCTGCGAAGCGGCGCGGCTCTTTTAAAAGGTTGCAGCCGGCCTGGGGGGCTTGCCAGCACCCCCCCGAACCCGGGTTCGGGGTTCGAGGGGGTGCTGGCAAGCCCCCCAGGCCGGCTGCGACCTTTTAAAACACCCGCGCCGCTTCCCATCTGTCTCCTGAAGCCGAACGCGGAAGTTCGGCTTTGCCGTTCGGCTTCAGGAGACAGATGGGAAGCAGCGCGGGTGTTTTAAAAGGTCGCAGCTGGCCTGGGGGGCTTGCCAGAACCCCCCGAACCCCGAACCCGGGTTCGGGGGGGTGCTGGGAAGCCCCCCAGGCCGGCTGTCACCTTTTAAAACAGCCGGAAAGCCGTTTTTTTGCAGGGGGTTTTTTGGTTGCACGGATTAATTGACTTTACATTGTTTCCTATGGGAAACAATGTTTCGTCTTACAAACTTTTCGTCTTACGAACCTCCTCCTTGCACCAATTAAGTTCGTATCATGAGGTATTACTGTATTAGATTTGTCATTGTATATTGTTTTTATCATTGCTGTGAGCCTCCCCGAGTCTACGGAGAGGGGCGGCATACAAATCTAATAAATCAAATCAAATCAAATCGGTTCCAGCGATTTGAATGTCACACTCTGACACTCAGGCAGAAAACTGGGTAAAACCTTTTCCCTCCATTTGTTTCTGCCTTCAGAAGTTTTTCGCCTGATAAATACAAGTCGTCCTCGACTTACAACGGTTCGTTTAGTGACCATTCAAAATTACAGAGGCACTGGGAAAATCGATAATTATGGCCATGTTTCACAGTTACGACCTTTGCAGCATCCCCATAATCATGTGGTCAAAATTCAGGCACGTGGCAACTGGGTTCATACTTATGACCGTTGCTGTGTCCCGAGGTTATGTGGTTATTTTTTGCGACCTTCTGACAAGCAAAGTCAATGGGGAAGCCAGACTCACTTAATAACTGGGTCACTGATGCATTAGCTGCAGTAATTCACTTAACAACTATAGCAAAGAACGGGCATAAAATTGGGCAAAACTCACTTAACTAATGCCTCACTTAACAACAGAGATTTGGGGCTCAATTGGGGTCGTAAGTCGAAGACTGCCTGTATTTCTTTGTCATACTGACATTAAAGGTACAGGAATGAACAGAGATATGAAGCATCTGTGTACCAGTCTTGTTCAACTACCAGAAGTTACTCTCCCGACTATGTTGAATCACACTTCCCATTACTCCAAAAGACATCTTTTTGGGAGAGACAAGATTGGAGGTGACGGCTTTGTACCCTCCCTCTCCTCATATTATGCTGCATATCCTGTATGGCAAGGAAAAATTTATACTTGATCCAGCACCCCCCACCCACGGTTGTAAACCACTATGAATCAACTAATTTCAGCTTAGAGGTTTGCCCTGAATCCAACCTTCCATAATGATTACAATCTAGAACAGAGATGACGAACCTATGGTACGGGTGGCACAGGTGGAGCCCTATCTGCTGGCACCTGAGCCGTTGCCCTAGCTGAGCTCCAACGTGCATGTGTGTGCTTGGCCAGCTATTTTTGGCTCACACAGAGGATCTGGGATCCAGAGAGCCTCCAAGGGGATGGGGCAGGGTGTTTTTATCCTCCCCCTGCTCTAGGGAAGCCTTTGGAGCCTGGGGAGGGTGAAACAGGAGCCTACTGGACCCACCAGAAGTTGGGAAACTGGCCTTTTGTGGCTCCAGATGGGTTCTGGGGGTGGGGGGAGGTGTTTTTGCCCTCCCCAGGCCATTGAATTATGGGTGTGGGAACTCGCACAATCACAATAGCACGCGCCCACGCTCTTTCAGCACTCAAAGAAAAAAAGGTTCACCATCACTGGTGTAAAATTTGGACATTCTAAGTGAGAAACTACACTATCTCTCACCTTGGGGTATGCAGGCCAGTAAATAGTTCCACATGGGCCATATTTAAATAGTTCTTAAATCACCTTCATTCCCTCATTATCTATAGCTGTGATGGCAAAACTATGGCATGCATGCTCAAGTGGCATATGTTGTGGTTGGCTCTGGCCCAGCTCCTGCCCCAAGGAATGTGGAGGTGGATGCAGGGGAAACATCAACATGTCATAGGCCTGTTTTATTGCTGACAGAGTAAGGTAGTGTAGTTTCCTCGGACGAAGAAGAAGGTGGGGGTGACTTGGAAGAGGGGGGCTTGGCACACAGCCCAGGAAGCCAATCTCCATTATCTTCAGTTGATTCGGATGAGGAAGTGTTAGACCCACGCAGGCGCAGAATTATGCATAGAAGAGACCAATTGAGGAAATATTACAGGAGATAAGAGAGGCCACCTGTGTTTGGGTGGGGCTCCAGCAATTAGAGCTGCTGGTATAAATAGCAGTGAGCTGGCTTGGGCCGTTGTGGAAGATTATGAGATCGTTGTTTCTTCAGGACTGTGCCTTGCTGTTTGTTGATTTTTCACGACTTTGAAACCAAAGCAGAGCAAAGTGTGTGTGTGTTTCCCTTCGTGGAAGAAGGAGGGCTGTGATATTTCTTCACAGCTGCTAGCTAAATACTTAAGGACTGATTAAGGGGATTGTACAAGGTTGTTTTGGGACGAGTGCTCTTTGCAATACAAAAAGGGTGCTTTGTTTCTTTTGAATTTTTGTGATAAAGAACCTTGTTTTTGAACTTTCAACTGTGTGTGTGTCTGAAATTTGTACCCTTGAATTTTCGGGAGACTCATACCATAGAGCCCGGCAGAACAGCATAAGGAGCCATATCAGTGGTTAGCCAAGCTCAGGTCCGTTTTTACCTCCCCAGGCTCCTAGAAAGGCTCTGGAGCTTGGGTAGAGCAAAAAAAAAAAAAGGGGGGGGGGGACTTCCGGTTCAATTGGAACTTGGCAAATGGGCCATGATCTGCCTCCGGAGGGGGGAAGGCTGTTTTTGCCCTCTCCAGACTCCTAGGAAGGCTCTGAGACCTGGAGAGAGTGAAAAATGGGTGTGCCATTGTGTGCCGGGAGCAGGGAGGTCACACATGCAGGGGAGCTGCATGGAATTAGGGGGTGTGTGATGCATGCACGTGACCCCCCCCCATTGCGCCCCTCCCCCCTGCTTTTGGCACACAAACCAAAAAAGATTTGCCATCACTGATCTATAGGCATTGTCATTGTCAGCATAAGGTTACAGTGAAATCCTTCCCACCAAATATTGGAATACTCTGGATCACCTCTGGAAATGTCCACTCTTTCCGATCCATATTTCTGAGTCTGGAGCGCTCAGTACTATTGACACACAGAAATCTCACTGATCTTTGGACTCCCTAGACCAGTGTTTCTCAACCTTTCTAACGCTGTGACCCCTTAATACAGTTCCTCATCTTGTGGTGACCCCCAATCATAAGTCTAGCACCAATTCTCCCAAGAAAGCTTTAAGCTGATTGGCAGGAAGGTCAGAGGGACACCCCCACTGATTGGTCGGATTGTAAAAATATGTTCCAAGGCACCAGAATAGAAGCTTTAGTTCCTAACACCATGGGAAATTTGTCTTTTCCCATGGTCTTAGGCGACCCCTGTGGAATGGTCGTGCGACCCCCAAAGGGGTCCCGACCCCCAGGTTGAGAACCACTGCTCTAGACTCAATTATCACCCAGGATGCTGCCCTAAGTAATATTATTTAGCCCAGAGAATTGCCTAACAATGACACGAGGCTACCTTTCCCCAACTTGATGTGCTGCATAAGTGCTGAATTACAACAACCATCATCCACCCCTAGCAAGTCAGTTGTTAGGCTGGCAATTTAGTGGTGATGCCAAGTCCAACATGTGCAGAGGAGAAAGTTATGTTACATTGTCTTCCTTTGGCTTCTAACCAATGAATGCATTTGTACCAAGGCAGCAGAATAAAAAAATATATTCATCTCTGTCCACATAGAAAAATTATTAGACACCCTCTCTCTGTCCCAACTCCAGGAATAGCAGCAGCTAAGATTTGTGTAAAGGAGACATCTCTGGTTTAGTACTACCCAGGTTCTTCTCTTTCAGGAAATGAGACCATCTGTTCGCCCAATGTCTACATTGAATGTGCTGACCACATACTAGGTAGGTACTTTTGAAGGTATCTTCACAAACCACGAAGGGACCAGTAAGGAGAGGATCTGGACAACAGTCATAGTTAGGTAGAGTTTTAGTTGCTTTTATGGGAATAGTTGATTTTAGTCCACAGAAACTCTTGATTGGCCCACTAAAACCTTGCTCCTTTTCTGAAGGCCTGTGCATAGCAGGAAGAAAAGGAAGAATGGAGAGAGAAGGAGATAGATGATTTGGTATGTGTGGGAGAAAAAAGAGAATCCTACAGATCAGGGGTCTCCAACCTTGGCAACTTTAAAACTTGTGGACTTCAACTCCCAGAATTGAATTCTTGGAGTTGAAGTCCACAAGTCTTAAAGTTGCCAAGGTTGGAGACCCCAGTTATAGATGATGATAAAATATAAGGACTGGAGATTGCCTAAACCTCAGCCCATTGCAGTACTGTAATCCACAACTATTCATCTCTAAAAAACAACTGCAACGAAGAAGGGTGCAACTCCTTCCAAGGAACTCTGTACCATTTTTGAACAGTTCTACTATTTAAGAGTCCCACCACCTCCCTGTTATCCAATTAAACGTTGTCCTTGTAATGTTTCTTGCCCTGTCTTCTGGAAATCCTGCCTTACGTTTATCAGCCTGAGATGCAGAACCTGCAACAGAAACATTGCATTTTCCCTCTGTTAAATTCCATCCTGTTTATTTCAGCTCAGGTCTATTTAAGATCTTCTTGCATCTTCTCTTTCATCTCAGGGGTCTCAAACTCAATATACCCGGGGGCCACTGGAGGTAGAGGCTGGGTGAGGCTGGGCTGCATCAGGTTTTTTTACAAGAAAAGCCTTTTTCTCTACTTGCACTGCTTCGGAGAGTCCAACATGGGTTAATCTTCAGCCAAGCTGGAAGGGACTGAGTTAAAAATTAGCATAATTTACTGGTCCAACCCCCATGCTGCCCTCTCCGGGTCAGTCTAAAAAAACTCAGTCATAGTGTAGGGACACATGAGTTTTTCCTCCTAGGACTCTTTGAGTCTAGGGGTAGTTTTAATTGTTTTTCTTATTTGTTATTAATTGTATATTTATCTGTATTAACTGTTTGAAATAAATGTACTAACTGTACTTAATGAATTTTTCTCCTTTCTGTTTCTATTCCAGATTTATGGAGCAACACACCTCGTGTGATTGGGCCCCTGCTCTGTGGAGTATGGCCCCAATTCGGCTTTCCCAGCTCGGAGCTTGTCCCCTGCGTGGGGACAGCTCCCAAGGCTGGAGGTTACCGGTGATGAAGGTCCCTGGCCTGCGAGGCCATACCGTTCCTTGCAGCAGGAGGAGATTCAAATCTCCCGCCACAGAACGACACCGGCAGAGGTCCCCGGCCTGCGCGGCCATACCTCAGGGCGAGGCGTTTTTTCTTACTATGCTGGGCCAGAGCGAGCGATTGGAAATTCCCGCCCAAAAACGCCGCCCGGGATCGGTTTTAAACCGATTATTCCCCTTTGCCGCCTGAGTCGGCTACATAAGGGAAGGGCCATTACAAGATGGCGCGGCACACAGGGAGCCGCCATTTTGGATCAACCGACTTCCGGCCGGTTCCTAGAAGGGCAGGAAGAGACCGGATTTCCTGTTACACAGGAAAAACAATTGCGGTGGCCATTTTTCGCTCGGTAATACTGGTTATAACAAAGAAAAGGCTTTTTTCCTCCATTCTCTCGTTACGGAGGCTTGCAATTATATCCCCAATGGCTGATCTTCCACAGCAGGGGACAGCAGAGCCCTCAGCCACAAAGGCCAAGGAGAAAACACACTCCTCAAAGGCAAAGGCAAAAACCTCTCAGTCATCATCTGGATTAAGAGAGGCCGAGCGTCGAATTAAAGCATTGGAGGAGCAACTTGAGGCTCAGAAACAATGCAATACCACTGTCTCATCGGTACCAGGTCAGAGTGGGGGTGTGATAACTGGGACTCCTCCAAGACTCCCAGAAGGAAGTGGTTTGGCAACAGACAGGGACTGGTCCCCAGATAGGTTCGGGGGCCCATCCCAGGTGGCAGACCCTATAAGACCTGAGGTTACCAGGCCATCCTCTGTCTCGCCTGCATGGCACATGCCGCCCCCACCATTGCCTACTGCCACATTCACCCCAACAGCTGCGGGGCTCAGATCATCCCCAGATACCTGGCAGCGCCTGCCACCAGCCTTGCAGGATATGATTGCTTCAGCATATTCACATGGCATAGTAACGGGAGTGCAACAAGCAACTGCACCTCCTGCCCCACTAAATCCTACTCCTCCTCCTTCCCTGCAAAGGAATATCTGGGCAGCACCGGCTCCCCCATCCCCTGCTCATGACTCCTTCCTAGAAGATCCTGCATTCAGAGGGCAGGGCTCAGAGCCAGATGATGGCCTATCTGAGGATGAGGGAGCACCCCCGGAGCCACCAACATATACAGGCCTCTTTAGACCCGCTATCTTTCGCGTACTGCTTAATAAAGCAAAGATGACTGTGGCCTTGGGCACCCCTGAAAAGCCCACAGATTCTGCATCAGCCCCTCCTCCAGCCTCGAGGGTACTCACGGAGATCCAAAGGGATGCTGACCTTATACCAGCCCCTAAGCTCTTTTTGGACAATGTACAGAGGCCTTGGCAATACCCAGCAGCTGCTCTAGGCCCAACAGCTTCTGAGCGTAAATTTTATGCATTTGAACCAGAATTGGAAAAGTTACTTGAATTTCCAACGGTAGATGCTCCGATTGCAGCTCTAGTATCTAACGCATTAGTTCCTTCCGAGGTGGCAGATGGCCTAAAGCCGGAGGACCGGAAGGCAGAGGCAATTAACAAAAAAGCTCACCAGATGTCGGCATGGGCCCTCAAAGCAGCTTCGGCAGCCTCATTTTTTAACAGAGCTTCGGTCCTTTGGCTCCAAGAAATGCTCTCTAAGCTGGGACCTGAGGAGGGTCGCCTAAGGCAAGACCTTAACAAGCTGCTAGCTGCGGCAGAATTCTCGGCGGATGCCACTCTGTCTGCATCTCGTTTCTCCTCACGAGCCCTAGCAGCAAACCAGTCATCCCGACGCTTACTCTGGCTCCGGACTTGGCAAGCTGACGCCAAGTCCAAGGGACGTCTAGCCTCGGCCCCATTTGATGGGTCAAGATTGTTTGGAGAATCTCTGGACAAGGTCCTTGTGGAAGACAAGGACAAGAAAAAAGTCATGCCTAGATCTTACAGAAGGCAGGAAAGACGCACTGCCCCATATTCTAGGCGCCAGCCCTTTCGGACCGAATCTTCCCCCTCTGCACCCCAGGCTGGAAGATCTTATACCCAGGGGTCCTACTCCCAACTGTCCTACAGAGGAGACAGACGTGGATTTGGAGATAGGAACAGACAGTTCCAACAATCAAGGAGGACCTATAGAGGTTCCAACAGAGGAGGCTTTAGAAGGAACAAATGACTCTGCCAAGTCAGTTCCCATAGGGGGGCGGCTGCAGCACTTCACCGCCTCCTGGGCATCTATGTCCACCGACACTTGGGCCATAAATACCATAACTCAAGGACTCGCCCTGGAGTTCACCCTGAATCCGCCAAACAGATTTCTGGAGTGTCCGGTTCTCTCCAACAATCACAAGCGCAACCTCCTTTACCAAGAAATTCATCATCTATTTCAGATCAGAGCCATCGAGAAGGTTCCTCCACACCAGGAGAAACAGGGGTATTATTCCATAGTGTTTATAGTACCCAAAGCCTCAGGGGGTTGCCGCCTCATCCTCAACCTGAAGCAGTTGAACTTATACATAAAATACCGAAGGTTCAAAATGCACTCTCTAAGGACTATACTATCCGCAATACGTCAACAGGACTGGCTGACGTCAATAGACCTCAAAGAGGCATACCTCCATGTCCCAGTGCATCCAGACTCCAGGAAATACCTTCGCTTTTGTTTCGAAAACCACCATTTCCAGTACAAGGCGATGCCTTTTGGCCTATCGTCAGCTCCCAGGACTTTTACAAAGTTATTGGACATCCTCACCGCAGAGCTACGGACACGCTCGCTACGACTGATGGCGTATCTGGACGATATTATTATACTGTCCAGCAGCTACAGCCGGGCACGACGCGACCTGTCAGAGACTATGGAGACCCTGGCAGAGGCGGGGTTCTCAATCAACTACCAAAAGAGTCATCTCATACCGACCAGGTACTTACCTCACCTAGGTACCTACATAGACACCATGGAAGGCAAGGTCTTCCTATCACCAGACCGCCAGGTCAAGGTCAGGTCGCTGATCACAGAAGCGCAACGCAACCGTACAGTAACATTGGCCTTTCTGTCCCAGCTGTTGGGAGTTCTCATCTCCTGCATAGACATTGTTCCCTGGGCCAGACTGCATGCCAGACCACTACAGTGGTTTCTCATTCCTTTTCAACAAAACCGGACCAGCCACTCTTCCAGATTGGTGACAATCTCACAAGAGGTACGCAAATCACTCCCATGGTGGAAGTCGTCGGCGCTACATCAAGGATCGCCGTTCCTACTACAACAAGAGGTGACGATAACTACGGACGCGAGTCTCTCGGGTTGGGGAGCTCACTCCGACGTAGGGATGGCCCAAGGATTATGGAGTCCAGAGGATCTAACATGCAGCAACATCAATTACTTGGAACTCAGAGCGGTCCACCTGGCTCTACGACACTTCACAGGCCTGGTGAGGGGCCGAAATGTACTGATACTTACAGACAATGTGGCAACCAGGGCACACATCAACCACCAAGGCGGCACGAAATCAGGTCGCCTGATGCGAGAATCTCAGTCCCTGTTCAGGTGGGCAGAGCAACACCTCGCATCTCTGCGAGCAGAGCACATATCCGGCACCTCCAACATACAGGCGGATTGGCTCAGTCGGACCACGATCGACCCGACAGAGTGGAGCCTGAGTTCGGATCTCTTCCAAGACATTGTGCACAGATTTGGGATTCCAGCAGTGGACCTATTCGCCACCTGCCACAACAACCACCTACCAAGGTTCTTCTCAAGGTTCCCCTCACCTGGAGCGGAACAGATCAATGCTCTAGCCTGCCCATGGCCAAGGGAGCTGCTGTATGCATTCCCTCCAGTCTGCCTAATTCCGAGGGTAATACACAAACTATTACAAGAACAGGCAGAAATTCTCCTGGTGGCCCCTCATTGGCCCAGATGCCCTTGGTTTGCGGACCTAGTGGACCTCTCAATCTCTCCCCCTTGGCGCATTCCACATCACAAGGTGGTGCTGACACAAGGATCAATTTGCCATCCAGACCCCCAGTGGTGGAGTCTTGCCGTGTGGCACTTGAGGGGGAGAGACTAAGGAAGGAACAGGTTCCGGATAAGGTGATCTCCACCATACAGGCAGCACGCCGTCCTTCCACAACGCGAATTTACCAGGCTACCTGGAAAGCTTACTGTGCTTTCTGCAGAGGTCGTAATCAGGATCCTCAGTCACCATCAGTGATCCAAATTCTGGAGTTCTTACAAGCAGGTTTGGATAAAGGACTGGCTCCAAATACACTCCGCAGGCAAACGGCAGCTATTGCCACTATACTTAAAATGGACTTCACTACTCCAATTTCCCAGCACCCTTGGATTCGGGATTTTATTAGAGGAGCAGCGAACATTAGACCTCCTACTATACACCGTTTCCCCACATGGGATCTGCCACTGGTGTTACAGGCCCTCACGGAGCCTCCCTTCGAACCCTTGAGGGAGATACCGCTACGCCTGTTATCTCTGAAAACAGCCTTCCTCACGGCAATCACATCAGCAAGGAGGGTCTCCGAACTCTCAGCCCTATCAGTCCGGCCGGACCTATGTATCTTCCACACCAACAGAGTGGTCCTCAGGCCAGATCCCGCCTTCCTACCTAAGGTGAACACGGTCTTTCACAGATCTCAGGACATTGTACTGCCAGACTTTTGTGCCCAGGGGTCCCACCCACTGGAACTAAGATGGCACAAGTTGGATGTCAGACGAGCCATCAAACTTTATATTCGACGGACTAACACCTTTAGAAAGACAGAAGCCCTATTTGTCTCATATTTTCCAGCATCTATGGGGAATAAAGTTTCGCCCAAGACAATTAGTTGCTGGATTCGTTCCTGCATCGTCACTGCTTACAAATCAAGGGCTACACCGATACCAAGTGGCATCACAGCGCACTCAACAAGGAGTGCAGCCACTTCAGCGGCATGGACAACACAGGCCCCGATTGACGATATTTGCCGTGCGGCAACTTGGGTCACGCCTAATACATTCATTAAACATTACAGATTGGACACTTTCGCTTCTGCGGAAGCAGCCTTTGGACGCAGAGTATTGCAGAGAGTTTGCACCGATCCTGCGCCCCTGGTCCAGCCTTTCCCCCCCTAATAAGTTAAGCTTGGGTATATCCCATGTTGGACTCTCCGAAGCAGTGCAAGTGGAGAAGAACCGTTGCACTTACCTGAACGGTCTTCTCGCTGCACTGCAAGGAGAGTCCAAACCCACCCGGCTGTTTGGGCCCAGGGTCTCAGAGTTGTCATAGTTGAGTTACTTACAAGTTGGTTAATTAATAAAGTTTCCTTGGTTTACTATCACTATGACTTCGTTTTATTGTAAGACTGACCCGGAGAGGGCAGCATGGGGGTTGGACCAGTAAATTATGCTAATTTTTAACTCAGTCCCTTCCAGCTTGGCTGAAGATTAACCCATGTTGGACTCTCCTTGCAGTGCAGCGAGAAGACCGTTCAGGTAAGTGCAACGGTTCTTTTAGTCCAGGTCTAAAATGACCCGAACAGTACAAGTGTATAGTCTTTGGGAACAGAACATCCATTTTTTTCATTTCATTGTGTTCATTATCTCCCTTTCTCTTTCTCTCTCTCTCCCTCGCTCTTTCTTTCACTTCCTTCCTTCCTCTCTCTCTCTTTCTCTCTCTCTCTCTCTGTCCCTGTTTCTTTCTCTTCCTTCCTTCCTCTCTTTCTCTCTGTCCCTGTTTCTTTCTCTTCCTTCCTCTCTTTCTCTCTCTCTCCCTCCCTCTTTCTTTCTCTTCCTTCCTCTCTTTCTCTCTCTCTCTGTCCCTGTTTCTTTCTCTTCCTTCCTTCCTCTCTTTCTCTCTCTCTCTGTCCCTCTTTCTTTCTCTTCCTTCCTTCCTCTCTTTCTCTCTCTCTCTCCCTCCCTCTTTCTTTCTCTTCCTTCCTCTCTTTCTCTCTCTCTCTCTCTGTCCCTGTTTCTTTCTCTTCCTTCCTTCCTTCCTCTCTTTCTCTCTCTCTCTCTCTCTCTGTCCCTCTTTCTTTCTCTTCCTTCCTTCCTCTCTTTCTCTCTCTCTCTCCCTCCCTCTTTCTTTCTCTTCCTTCCTTCCTCTCTTTCTTTCTCTCTCTCTCTGTCCCTCTTTCTTTCTCTCTTTTCCTTTCTCTCTCTTTTTTTCTATAAACCAGAGGTCTCCAATCTTGGCCACTTTAAGACTTGTGGACTCCAATTCCCAGAATTCCTCAGCCAGCATAGCTGAGGAATAGCCATAGCATAGCTGACTGGAGAATTCTGGGAGTTGAAGTCCATAAGTCTTAAAGCGGCCAAGGTTGAGAGACACCCCACCCTCCCCGATCTAAACACCCCACCTCGCCTTTCTGTTCACCGGTTGGACCCACTGCCTTCGCCCGGAAAAGCCGAAGAAGTGGGCGGGCAGGGAGGAGAGCCCAAGCTGCAGGCCTCATCTGCTGCAGCAGTGGGGTACCAGCGATGGCAGCAACCTGCAGGGGGAAAAGAGAAGCGGGCTTCGTGACTGAGTGGGGGAACCACGGCGTGCTCCTGAGGGCTGAGGAGGACAAAAACATTTTTTTTCTTACTTACCACTTTGAAATCTTGGTGCGTCTTATACGCCAGTGCATCTCATAGTCCAAAAAATACAGTACAGTGGTACCTCGACATACGAGTTTAATTCGTTCCAGACCCGAGCTTGTAAGTCGATCAACTCGCATCTCGAACGAATGCCTTTAGACTTTGTTTTTCGCGCCGAGATAACTGGAAGCAAGGAGATTCTTGCGCCACCTAGTGGAAGCTCGGCTCGTATCCCGAATTTGAGCTTGGGTGTCGAACAGAAATTTCGCTCACGTCGCGGCTCATAACTTGGAATACTCGCATGTGGAGCAGCTCATATCTAGAGGTACTACTGTATACAGACCACACTTCCAAAAAACAGAGATCAGATTAAGTTGGGGTAACTTGCTCTTGATAAACCCATGCTGGTTCCTGCTATGTGCTGCATTGTTTCCTAAATGTTGACAAACAGACTGTTTAATAATCTGTTCTAGAGCTTTGCCTGGTCTCATTGTCAGAGTGACCACTCCGTAGTTGCTCAGATCCTCTTTTTCCCCCATTTGGAAAGATAGAACAATATTTATCTTACTTCGTTCCTCTGGCATATTTCCCATCCTCCATGATTTCCCAAAGATTACAGAAAGAGGATCCAACATAGCATCTGCTACATGCATCCTTTGAGCTTCTTGGATATACTTGATATGGATAAATAAAGCTGATCCATAGTAGCCACAGTAGTCCCTAACCATCTTGCTGCTTTTCTCAGTTCTTCTATTTTGGTCCGTTGGCAGCAGTATGTTCCCCTTTAAGGGAGGGAGGAGATTGAAGCAAAGAAAGAACTAAGGGCTAAAAAGCTCTCTCTTTTTTTGGCTTTCCTTGCAAACGTGAATTTCTTTTAACCTCAAGCATTTCTAGTTTCTGCAAGTATTAGCTACTTGATAGCATGCCTCCTTTGTAATTTCACCCAATTTCTATTTCCTTTACAAATTATTTTCAATAGCTCAATCAAAAAAACCCCTGTGTATCCATTGTGGTTTCCTAAATTATTCTCTACCGACTTTTTCTTCTCATCTGAGTAGTGTGTGATTGTGCCTTCTAGCATTTTATTTTATTTTTAAGTTCCCAACTTGCCTATGTTCCTTTGGCCTGAAGACTTTTGTCCGTGGGACCTCATCTAGTATACCTCTAAACCAGTGTTTCCCAACCTTGGCAACTTGAAGAGACTTGGACTTCAACTCCCAGAATTCCCTAGCCAGCAAATGCTGGCTGGGGAATTCTGGGAGTTGAAGTCCAAATATCTTCAAGTTGCCAAAGTTGGGAAACACTGCTCTAAACTCTATGAATCTAGTTGTCTTGAAGTCAAAAATGTATGTGTGACCTTGTATGTATGTATGTATGTATGATATACTTCCTTTTGGGGTAAGAATGAACTTTGAAGCACAAGGCTGGGGTCATTTCCATCCATGGCCTCACTATTGCCAGTTCTTCAACCAGTTCTTTGCTATTATTTAGGACCAGACCAAGAAGAGCTTCGGTTCTTCTGGTTTGTACTTCAGTTACCTATGAAAATGAGGCAATCAGCAAAACTACTGACGTATTTGGGGGATTTTGCATCCTTAGTTGAGCTTATTTTCCTTCAGACCTGAAAAATAGCCGATCTCCTGTTGTTATTACAGGTATCCTCCATAAGGTTCTGTTATTTGGTCCAGGAGGGATTTGTTCAGATTTTTTTGCTCTGATTCAGCCATCTCAACAATAGATCCCTCTCCTTTGTATTCTCAGCCAGATGTTATTGCTAAACCCTTGGGCTGAAATTCATGGATTGCTACAGATGTATGTAGTCCCTCACATATATTACCTCCTCCTCTTTTGTCAGATCTATTCATTTTGAATAAGTCATAGCCTTTTAGCTTTGTAATCCACTTGTTAGTTTAATCCTGCCAGGTTTTAGTAATACCTAAGACATGCTCACCTTAGGGGAAGTGATAACTATAAATGATGGCGAGTACCATATTTTTTGGAGTATAAAACACTCCGGAGTATAAGATGCATCTTAGTTTTGGGGGACAAAAATAGGGGGGAAAATCTGCCCACCAGCTATTCATCTGCCTGGCATCCTTAGTCTGGTCAGCTTCAGCACTTTATCTTATCCCCTGGTTAGGGCTTAAAGAACCTTATTCTTAGAGAGTAACAATGAAAGAGCTTGCAAGTCGGTAAGAGCTGGAAACATTGTTAGCACCTAGTTAGAGATGGAAAGAAACATTCGGAGCAAGTAGAGGAATGAGAAAAAACCTGCAAAGACTTAGGGCTGAATAAAACATTATTTGCAGAGAGTAACAATAAAACAGCTTGCAAGCCGGTAAGAGCTGGGAAGATCATTAGCACCTAGTTAGGGCTGAAAAAAAGCTTAAGCTACATTCAGAGTATAAGACGCAGCCAAATTTTCAGCCTCTTTTAGGGAGGAAAAGGGTGCGTCTTATATTCAGAAAAATACGGTATATTATTCTATGAATAGAAAATATGTAAATGAATGGATATACATATTGTACATGAACTTTTGTTTACCTACTGTATTTTTGGTATATAGCAGCGGTTCTTGGTCTTTTCTTTATCATGGACCTCCTTTAAATATTTTTGTGGCCATAGACCCCCAAGACTTAACTCAAGATTTAAATCATAGCATTTCTTCAAGCATTCGCAGATCCCTTGGGATAACATTGCAGGCCCCCAGGGGCCCACGGGCCACAGATTGAGACCCACTGATACATAGTATTTTTAATGAGCAAGTACCCCCACCCATTTACACTTCACTGCAAAAAAAACACCAAACAAACACCAGGAATTGTTTGTATGAAAAACAACATTTTCAGGGTTGCTGAAATCCCAATTTTCAAGCTTGGCTTTATTGAGCTTGATAGAGGGGAAAGAAAACAGCTTCCAACCTGATGAAAATGTGCAGGTGTGATATGGTTGAGCTGAAATTACAAGTGCTGAGAATGCTGCAAACGATCCTAAGACGGCCTTGTGGGAATGTTGATCAGTAGCAATTTGGGAAGGGATCTAGAGCAAAAACAGGCAATCCCCCCCTCCCCGCAAGGAGTAGGAGCTGCTATACTTGTGGTGCATATGGAGGAAATTATTTATTTGTTAGCTGCTTATAGTACAATACTGCAATATTGTGACCTTTGGCAGTTTACAAAATAAAAATATCCATATGTCTGCTGTTACGACCAGAGCCACCATTCTCCCATCTCAATTTAAATAAGTGTATCCAATTTCCTGCTTCCCATGTTTGTCTCATAAGACCCATATGCAGAGTAAAGTCAAATCATTGTTTGTCAGAACGGCCAGAGTACAAGATAGCTAGGTTATAAAGCTCATGGGAATAGTTCTTCTCGAGTGCTCTCCCACACTCCCTTCACAAACAGATTTGCTAAGCAACCTACCAAGGATAACTTGACTTGGGTACACTTGTAGGCTGCAGTCAAAATTCTTGAAAAAAATGTATGTGGTTTGAAGCCCTGGGGAGGCCTACCGGTGGTCTAGTCCATGTGGAGTTAGCCTTTGAGATAGCAATTTCCTTTTCTGCACGGTGTGTTATTCTAAAGCAGGTCCGTCCTGCCTATGTGTGCCTTTTCACTCCTAGATACAGCCACTGAAGATTCCCAAGATCGCTGTATCTGTCCCACGCCATGTAATTTGACCCGCTACGGCAAGGAGATATCCATGGTACGCATTCCCAACAAGGGCTCAGCCCGGTACCTTGCTCGCAAATACAATCGCAATGAGACCTATATCCGGTGAGTATCATGTCACTGTGGAGCACCTGAAATTAGAATAGGATAGGATAGAATAGAATAGAATAGAATTCTTTATTGGCCAAGTGTGATTAGACACACAAGGAATTCAGATAGTAGCTCAAGTCAGTGGGCAAACTTCCTAGATCAGTGATGGCAAACCTATGGCACGGGTGCCACAGGTAGCACGCAGAGCCATATCTGCTGGCACGCGAGCTGTTGTCCTAGCACAGCTCCAACATGCATGTGTGTGTGATTTTTGGCTCCCACAGAGGCTCTGGGAGGGCGTTTTTGGCTTCCAGAGAGCCTCCGGAGGGATGGGGGAGGGCGTTTTTAGCTTCCCCTGGCTCCGGGGAAGCCTTTGGAACCTGGGGAGTGCAAAACATGAGCCTACTGGGCCCACCAGAAGTTGGGAAACAGGCTGTTTTCGGCCTCCAGAGGGCCCATGGGGGGTGGGAAAGCTGTTTTTGCCCTCCTCGGGCATTGAATTATGGGTGTGGGCACTTGCGCATGCACTATAGTGCACACACATGCTCTTTCGGCACCCAAGGAAAAAAAGGTTCTAGATTGTGGTGGTGGCACAGAAACTACAGCAGATAAGGCCTGGAGGGATACATAGAAAAGCTCTGTTTGTAAATCTTCTCTTTCCTGCTTCCGTTATTCCCACTGTCCTAAGGGAGAACTTCTTGGTGCTGGATATCTTCTTTGAGGCACTGAATTATGAGGCGATTGATCAGAAGAAGGCCTACAATCTGGCAGGGCTTCTGGGTGAGTGACTGAAGGGAAGAAGGCCGACAATCTGGCAGGGTTTCCGTGTAGGATTCTCCTCTGCCATTCCCCCACCCCCCCAGGAGAGAATGTCAACTCTAGAAACAAAGGAGGTGCTGAGGAGGCAAGGACTTGTGTGAGCAGACAAAAAAGGGTGAGCGAGTGAGTCTGGTTTTGACTCAAGATGGCTTCGGCTGAGGACTGCTCCCAGAACCACGTCGGGTCTTATAGCAACTTTAGTGGCCCCTTCCTGTTCTTGAGCTTCATGATTGGTGGCACCTCCTCCAAACATCCCCTCTTTTAGAATAAGGGTCTCCAACCTTGGCAACTTTAAGACTTGTGGACTTCAATTCCCAGAATTCCTCAGCCAGCAAAGCTGGAGTTGAAGTCCACAAGTCTTAAAACGCGCACAGTTTGAAAACGTGCCAAAATAGGATGGCATCGCACCAGAGTGGGTGCCACAGGTTGCTACTACCAGTTCACCCCGAACTGTGTGAATATCACCTCTTCCTTAGTTGCTAACTTAACAACTGCAATGGTTTACTTAATAATGGTGGCAAGAAAAGTTGTAAAATGGGACAAAACTCACTTAACAAATGTCTCTCTTAGCAATAGAAATGTTGGGCTCAATTGCAGTCGTAAGTCGAGGACTAACTGAATTCTCGAGTCCTGGCTGGTTCCTTTCAAGATGCCAATCCTTGTCCTCTTCTTTGTCCACCAGGGGACATTGGAGGCCAGATGGGCCTCTTCATAGGGGCCAGTGTCTTAACCATCTTGGAAATCGTGGACTACATCTGTGAGGTAAGAACCCGCTCAGAAACAGAGTAGTAGGGGCTGGAAGGAGAACGTGGCTGTACTGGAAAAATGGAGGAAAGCCTAATTTCTCCTGCCCTGTAGTAAATCCAATTCTGTCATTAAACGATGAATCCTCATCTGTTTGTCTATGGAGAGTCTCAGTCATCCGTGTCATGGTTGTCCCAAAGGTGCTTTTTTCAAGGGGCAACTGGACTTTCTGTGGTTTTTTTTTCTTGGAAGGCATTTCGCTTCTCATCCAAACAGTTACTTCAGCTCTATGAGCTTCTTTCATGAGAAGCGAAACGTCTTCCATGAAAAAAAACACCGAAAGTCCAGTTGCCTCTTGAAACAGCACTTTTGGGGCAACCATGGCATGGATGGCTGAGAGTCTCCATAGACAAACAGATGAGGATTCATCATTTAATGACAGAATTGGATTTACTACTGGGCAGGAGAAATTAGGCTTTCCCACATTTCCCAACTCTCCGATCTGGGCCCCAATGGAATTTTAGTGTTAATACTGTGGTACCTCGTGATACGAACCCCTCGTCATACGAACTTTGCGAGATATGAACCCGGGGTTCGGAAATTTTTTGCCTCTTCTTCCGAACTTTTTCCGTCTTACGAACCCACCGCCCAAACACCGAACCCGGAAGTTCAGCAAAAGTTCAGGTTCAGTGTTTGGGTTCAGGAGGACGCTGAGAAGCCCCGCCGCCCAGCTGTCAGCTTTGCAAAAGAGCCGTGGAGCTATCGGACCGGTTGGGAGGCTCAAACAGAGGTGAGGAATCCCAATAGGGAATTCCATGGGCAGAGCTTTGACGTCACGAAGACATCCTTCCTGGAGCCCACGTTTCGGCCAGCCAAATTAAGTTCGTAAGATGAGGTATTACTGTATTTATGATTTTACTTACCGTATATACTCGAGTATAAGCCGACCCGAGTATAAGCCGAGGCACCAATTTTTGCCACAAAAACTGGGAAAACGTATTGACCCGAGTATAAGCCGAGGTTAGAAAATGCAGTGGCTACTGGTAACTTATAAAAATGGAAAACAATAAAATTACATTAATTGAGACATGTTTTAGAATATTTATTTTAAAGAAAACCAGTAAACTAGCTCTGTAAATTTAAAAGAGGGTAAACAAATTAACAATATTAACAATAAATTAAAAAGTAAAAAAAGTAGCTCGATCAGGAAGCTAAAACCTAAGAGTTAAAATCCTTCAAAACTGGATTCCTTCTCATCATTAATTGGATTTACATTATTGTTCTGTTTTTATATATGCTGTGAGCCACCCTGAGTCCTTGGAGAGGGATTGCATACAAATCCAATTAAATAAACAAACAAACAAACAAACAAACAAACAAACAAACAAATAAGTGTATCCAAAGAAGAGCTTCAGCATTAGCTGCTGTGAGGTTATCAGCATAGAAAACCAAATAGATAGATAGATAGATAGATAGATAGATATAGATAGATAGATAGATAGATAGATAGATAGAAATAGATAGATAGATAGATAGATAGATATAGATAGAAAGATAGATAGACAGACAGACAGACAGAAAAATAGATAGATAGATAGATAGATAGATAGATAGATAGATAGATAGATAGATAGATAGATAGAAATAGATACAGATAGATAGATAGATAGATAGATAGATGATAGATAGATAGATAGAAAGAAAAATAGTTAGATAGAAAAATAGATAGATAGAAATAGATACAGATAGATGATAGATAGATAGATAGATAGATAGATAGATAGATATAGATAGAAAGATAGACAGACAGACAGACAGATAGAAAAATAGATAGATAGATAGATAGATAGATAGATAGATAGAAAGAAATAGATACAGATAGATAGATAGATAGATAGATAGATAGATAGATAGAAAAATAGATAGATAGAAAAATAGATAGATAGAAAGATAGACAGATAGAAAAAGAATTCCTGTCTAGCTCTGCCTCATAACACATTATTAGATCCTATCCAAGCAAGGACAGCAACTACCACAAAATACCATTTTTTAAACAGTTTAAATCCTTTCAAAGGAGGGGGAGGAGAATCTGACAGCAGGGGGCCTTTTTAATCCGACTCACCATTGCAAATGGCTGCCTTCTTTGCTTGAGCTAGGGAGAGGAACTACGGCGTGCGAGAGGGGACAAAAGCTGGTGCCTCCTCGCTCTGGCTCAAGCAATGGCGCCCTCGTGTGGTGACTTTGTCAATGACCCGAGTATAAGCCGAGGCTGTGTTTTTCAGCCCATTTTTGGGGCTAAAAAACTCGGCTTATACTCGAGTATATACGGTATTATAAGCTTCAAGCAAACTATTGGCTGGGGAAGGCTGCTGTACCCATTTACCTGGGAGTAAGTCACACTGAACTCAGTGGAGCCTGTTTTGGTTTAGGCTACTGTAGTTAGGGTCCTCTTTTGACACAGGGCCAGGCCAGCTTAATCAAGCTGATATTTGGGGGTCGGCGGCTTGGCACATAAGCGCCACATCTGCCGGGCACTCACAGCGAATGGTGTGGAAGGAGGCTTTAGGGTGCCATTCGAAGCTTTTGCCCAGCTGCGGTGGATGCTCCTCCTTGTCCAGCAGGAGGTTCGACACACCGTTCATAACTACCGCAGTGCCCACCAAGAACAAGAAGAACCCACGCAGCTGTGCCGCCCCCTCCTGGACGCCTTCTCTTCCGGGCTCAGAGCAGCGTGCAACTGGGAAAACACTCCCCTTCCAGGAGAATCGATCGAGGGGGACCACACATGTTTCCCAGGGTCACATGCTCTCCCACTGGCATCACTCTGTACCCCACCCCACCCGAGAGCGTGTCCCACTATTTGAGAAACACTGCGCTAGAGTAAGGGGATGAGCAACCTGGGTTCCACTAAGTGTAGCTGGATTTCTGATTCTGGTTAGCCCCAATTGGCAGGACCAGTAGGTGAAATTATCAAAGCTAAAGTTCAACTATACTGATAACCATAATCTGCACTGTGTGGATTTTGGGTGGTGGATGAGTGGGGATATATGGACAAAGGGCCCAAAATGGACACGGTCAGGATTTTGTTTTTCTGGAGTTGGGAAAGTTTTTGTCTATTTCTTACTGCAAAGAGACAAGAAACAATTACGTACTTTGATTTTCAGCAGTCGTGTTCAATGAGGTCCTAAAGATCACCAAACAAAAGGTTCAGGCTACATACCATCCAGAGCAGGGGTCCCCAACCTTGGCAATTTTAAGCCTGGCGGACTTCAACTCCCAGAATTCCCCAGCCAGCACTGACTGGGGAATTCTGGGAGTTGAAGTCCACCGGGCTTAAAGTTGCCAAGGTTGGAGATGCCTGATCCAGAGGATAAAACTGTGTGTTTGGATTTGAGTTTCTATGTTACATGAATCCAGACAGTAGTAGTGTATTTATTAATATATGGTTAAACAAATCATAGTGTAATATAGTGGATGAACACACTATTTATTCATTGAAATGTATGTGCATAATGTACTGTATTTATGACTTAATATGTCTATCTATTGCTTCTCAGAATGAAGCAACACAAAGAGGTTTATAATTAAAGCAGCTATAAAATAGATGCAACACTATTATAAAGCAACATTCAGTGAACCTTAAAATGTATTCAATAACAAGTAGAGGAGGGGCATTTTCCCACTCTTCAAACAAAAGTGGTTTGCTGGCAATATTTCCCACTATCCGTGTCCTCAGATTGCCAGCTAAACTGTGAAGAATACAATCAGAAGCTCCAAGCCCTTGATGAAGGACCCCAAAGGCTTTCAAAATTGACCCATAAATTGTACCTTTACAGTGGAAAAATTACTAAGCAGTGGGTAGTAATTTTACCAACTGGCAGCTCTGATTGCAGTGGCCTAAACACCCGGACAATCAATCAATCAATTAATAAATCCATCATAGAGTCTTAGGATTTTAAAAATAGAGAACTCTTATTCCTGTTCCTCCGGCCCATGCCCTACCAAAAGGAAGCCTGCAGCCTTCCAAAGTTCTGTACTTTGCAACTTTGGGCCTTTGACTGAAACCCCATTGGCCAACATGGTGAGTTTGATGGGCGATGGAAAATCAGAGAAAGGGATTTATGTGTTTACAGTATTTGTTTCATTTATTTTCTGTCCGTCTCGTATGCAACAACTCTGGAAGGCTTACAACAGAGGTCTTCAGAGTTGGCAATAAGACTTGTGGACTTCAACTCCCAGAATTTTCCATCTAGCATCTTAAAATTTGCCAAGTTTGGGGATCCCTGGCTTACAACATTTTAAAAAATTGAAATACAGTGATACCTTGTGTTACGAACATAATTGGTTCCAGGACAAGGCTTGTAAGGTGAAAAGTTTGTAAGACAAAACAATGCTTCCCATAGGAATCAATGGAAAAGCGATTAATGCGTGCAAGCCCCAAACTCACCCCTTTTGCCAGCCAAAGTGCCCATTTTTGCACTGCTGGGATTCCCCTGAGGCTCCCCTCCATGGGAAATCCTACCTCCAGACTTCCGTGTTTTTGTGATGCTGCGATTTCGCTGAGGCTCCCCTCACTGGGAAACCCCACCTCTAGACTTCCGTTGCCAGCGAAGCGCCCGTTTTTGCGCTGCTGGGATTCCCCTGCAGCATTGCAAAAACACGGAAGTCCAGAGGTGGTGTTTCCCATGGAGAGGAGCCTCAGAAGAATCCCAGCAGCGCAAAAACGGGTGCTTCGCTGGCAACAGAAGTCCGGAGGCGGGGCATCCCAGTGGTGGCGGCTTGGGTTTTTAAGGTGAAAATCGTTTGGAAGAAGAGGCAAAAAAATCTTAAATCCCGGGTTTGTATCTCGAAAAGTTTGTATGATGAGGGATTTGTAAAACGAGGTATCACTGTATATTGAAAATCATCAAGGGTTATAGTTATTTCCTGCAATGCAGCCATCTCAGAAGACAAAAGCCCTGCTGTTGTCATTCTCCCGTCTTTTGCTGTGCTCCAGGTGATCCGTGACAAGGTGGCCCATGGACTACGGCGCCCCAAACCTGTCCTGAAGAAGCCTTCGGGCAGTATTGCCACTCTGGGACTGGAGGAAATCAAGGAGCAGGTACAACATAGGGTTCTTCCTCTCCCAAACTCACTCCTGCAGTTGCCAGAGAACTGAAGTAAGAAAGGGGCTTAACTGGAAGCAAGAAAAATGCCATTCAGATGAGCCTGAAGCTCTGAACCTAGTCAATTAAAGGTAAAATAGGAGGAGAGGGGAGGAGGGAGAGACACCACTGGCTTATGTATTTAATAGAGTGATATGCCAATTTTATGAGGATTTTCAAGGATTCTGTGGACCAGATGCAGCAAGCTGAGTGATTGTAGATATAATGAATTTATTCACCTACATTTATTTTTTAACTATTTATTTTTTTATCTACATTTTAAAAGAAATGATATTCCACAATGTTGCAGTATCTGTATATCTAAGAATTGTGCATCTCATATCTCGGCAGCTGTTTGCAAATTAACCCATCAACTTCCCCCAGCCTGGAGATCTCTAGACATGTTAATTCCAAAACTGCCAACATTCCCAGATCTGTTGGGGGCTGCAGCCATGGTCCTTTGCTGGATCCCCCCCCTCTTAAAATCATGCAACTTTTGGTGTGTTAGTGAATTGTTACTCACGTGTATCATTACAACACACTGGCCCATTTTCCTTGTAGGTGTACCTATAGGATATGTGCCTATACCGTTTTTGTTTATAAGTTTCTTATGTTCTAGACCAGGAGGCTCCAACCTTGGCAACTTTAAGACTTGTGGACTTCAACTCCCAGAATTCCTCACCCAGCAATTTGCCTCCCAGCAAACAGCACAGATGATATACACTGTTTGCTGTATATTTCTGTGCATGTATGCCTGACCCATAGAAATAGCAAAGAATTGGGGAAATGTACATTATGGCGGTATATTAATGCCAGAAAGTTTTCTTAAATGCAGTCACATTAACTCCTCCCAATTATTTAAACAGATCTACTCCAAACATGACTAAGTCAAGGTTTAACTCAGCTGCTTTAACTTAATACTAAACAGGACGTTGTTACATTTCAGATTATACTTTTACAGATCTTTAAAATTGATGTGGCTTTCTGCAAGTATAATTATTTTCTGCTGTTTAAAAGAAGATATAATACCACTGGCCCTCTTCAGATCAAGCATTTATTTTAAAAAGCTTCTTCATTTTGTTAAGTCGTCTAGAACAATAATAAAGAAGTCTTTTAAAAATAAGCCTAATAATTTGAACATTCTCCAGACATTTATAGTTATTGATTTACCTCCTTGCATCCAGTTCAGCAGAAAATAAAAATCTGCGTCTCTCTCCCAGCAATTTGTCTCCTTGAAGCTTAGTTTCACTTTCAGTTTAGCAGTGGCTTCTAATTAGCTGAGGATCAGGAAGCTGATAATCAGTTTCTTGGCTTAACATAGTCTATTCTGTTTGCTGCAAGGAGGTAAATTGCTGACAGGCAGAGGCCAAAGGGTGGGGGTGGCTGAGTGGGACTACATTCGATGTATAAGACACACCCAAGTTTTTGCCCTCTTTTGGGGAATAAAAGGGTGCATCTGAAAAATATGGTATTCTAGAATTATGGCACTGTAGAGTTGGAAAGGATCATTTAGGTGAAGCCTCTGCTCAGTGCAAGAATCCAGATTGAAGAACCCCCCAATAAGATGTTGTTTTCCCTTTGAACACAACAAATGAAGGGAAGCCCACCACTTCTCAGTGGTGAGTGGTGGGTTTCTCTGCAAATGGTTCATACCATTTTAATAGCACTTTTGAAGACAAGTCATTGGCTGTGAATAGCCATCATGCTAGATTGCTTCAACAATAAAGCTTTTTTTTTAAAGGAGAACACCATTCAGAAAGTAAGAGAACAGAAAAGTTACAATTTTGCTTATCTCAATCATAAGTAAATATGCAGTCCAAATTACTCAGCTATTACAATTCAACCCCTTCTCCTAGTTCCATTTTTAAAAGCCCAACAGATCAGACCTGATCAACACCAGTTAAAAGTACCCATCACTGCAGTCATAATACAGTGGGACTGTGTTCGGCTGGTATAACCCACCATCTCCCAAATATCGCATATAGGTGCAGTGATAAAAGAATACCTAGCAACTCAAATAAGTTGTATTTAAGGAAAAGATGTTGCATTAGTAATATTACAAACTTCTGTCTCTGATCATAGCTTTTTTGGGGGTTGGGGGGGAGGTACATTACTACCAGGGTTGAAATTCAGCCAGCTTTATGCAGCTGGTGCAATACAATAGGGCCGACTGCGTGAAGCCACGCCCACCCACGTGGACGTCATGACGCCCCTTTTTTGCAATGATTTTCAGCATCTGCGCATGCACAGACATGGTGCGTGCACATTTGCGAGCCAGTAGGGAAGGTAAGTGAATTTCACCCCTGATTACTACCCAATCACAGCAACAACAAAAGCTCAATTTCTGAATTGGTTTTTGCCAGGCGGCAATCATTTCTCACCAGGGAAGATTAAAAAAAAAATCCTGTTCATTTGTTGTTCAAAAATACCCAAAAGCAGGAATAACCCTTTCTTGTAAAATTGGCAGATGACACATGGTGTATTTTGGGGTTACATTGAGCTTCCACAAAGGCTAAATACTTGCTTTTCTTTTAATGAAAGTTCAGAATCTCAATTTACGCTTAGCAAGTGTGGAATGCACCTCTTGTAAACACCAATAACTGCAATTCTTACACATATATTTTGTTTCCAGTACATGCACTGTTTGCTTTTATCTGTACATTGAATGCAGCGTATATATATATCTGTGTGTGGGAAGAGAGAAAGAAAATAATTCAGCTGTGATGGATCACCGATTAAGTATTCTATGGAACCCCTGCAGATAACATTTTGCTAAGTAAAAAAAAGATTTTACTGTTTATAAAACAAGTGAACTGCTGGAGGTAAGATCTTCTTAAGTTAGACTAGGAAATTGAAAATAACGAAACAGGCAGAAAACCTCTTCTTGAGCTAGCAGAGGAGATTCACAATAATGCCTAGAATACAGGAGGCTGAAAAGTTGCGAGAATCTGAATTGTTATATGATAAAACAGCAGACTTATGTTTTTTTCAAAGTATAAGATGCACCTTTCCCCCCTCTACAGGAGGGTGGAAATATTGATGCATCTTATACACTGAATACAGCCATTTTTGGCCCCCCAAAGCCTTGCCCCCACACCCCATTTTTGCAAAAAATAAAAATAGGCGCATTTTCCACAAAAATGGGGTTCCCAGAGGGTTTGGGAGACCTGCAGAGTTCTCCTGGGGGTCAGGAAGGCAAAAACATTTTTTTTACTTACCTCTTCCAAATCTTGGTTCATCTTACACACCAGTGCGTCTTATAGTCCGGAAAATACGGTACTTTCAAGAGAATTTGAGAGCTGAAGAAGATATCCATCCAAACTCATAACAGTAAATATAGGAAGAGACATGTATATGGTTCCGGTGGGGGAGGAAGGAGGAAGGCGATGTTGCTGCTCCTCCGGACTACGGCAAAATAACACCAAAAATATGGGAAATTGGAGCTAAATTGGACTTGGGATTTGTAGTTTTGGAAGGTGAGCAGTTGCTGCTCAGAAGGACCCCTATTTTCTGCTGCTTAGTGCTCCGTGTTCTCTCCCCCCCCCCACCAGAGTTTGTGGCTCGGTCGGCTGGGCTCCGGAAACGACGACCGCGGGATTTGGTCGAGCTGCCTGTTGTTCACAGCCCCGCAGCACGCTGCCTGCTGTCTGAGTTCAGCAGAGATTGTTTTTTACTCAGCGTGGGAAGATCTTGCTGCACCTTGCTCCGCGGCGTTTGTTTCGATCCATCTCAGCCGCGGAGATTTTGTAGAGGAAGCAGCTGGGCTGCGGGGAAATGGCGGCCCCCCTTGATTACACCGGGAGGCGGTAGCTGAGACTGGGGGGAGAGATTGATACTGAGAAGAGCGGAGCTTTGAAGGGAGGAGAGAACGAGGAGAGACGGGACCGAGAGGCGAAGGTGATGCTGGTTGGAGGTGCTGCTGCTGCTGGAAACGACTCCCCCCACCCCATGAACTAAGGACGCTTGTGAGCTGCTTGGTGGGAGCGCCCAAGCGTCGGAGGCTCTACGGGGTGAAAAGACCTGCATGGAAAGATTAGACTGGATATTGCTGTCAAGGAGGAGGAGGTGGTGGCCTGTGAGAGGAACGTGGAGACTGGGGGAGATGTCGAAGCGATATCGAGGTGGAAAAGAGAGTTCTTGGAGGCCATGCAGTGGGGTCTGGCAGACAGAGAACTGGAAATGTCGCTCCGAAATCAGCGACGTCATCGGAGGCCACCGAGGAGTGACCAGCGAGGGGCGAGGGTCCTATGAGAGCCAAGAGACTGGTGATGGAACTGAGGGACTGAGAAGAGACCTGGGAGACATCATAGTGCTAGAAAAAGGGGTGACTAATATCAAGAAGAGATCCTTCCTTTTAACCAGGTTGAGATATTCTCCTGGGACCCTGAACATTGTTATAATCCAGAACTTCCAATTAAGAACTAATTAAGAATTTAACACTATCTTATTGCTGACTAATTTCCGATATTTTTTTATATTTATATATATATATATATATATATATATATATATATATATATATATATATATATATAATATTTATATATATATATATATATAATATTTATAGTTTTTTAAATTTTAGATAAATTTAGATATTTTTTCTTATTGTATTTTAAATAATCAATTTAATCTATTTTAACTATTACTAATTTAATTCATCTTAATATTATTGGGGGGTTTCTTAATGAATGGATGACTGGGGTGTATGTAATATTGTGCATGGGATGAATGATTGGTATGAGTGTGATGGTTGGAGTGGGTGGGATTATGGTATGGATGAGATGAATGAAAATAGCATGAATGATAGATCTGGCCCACCTGACGCCGGAGAGGCGGGAGGGGAGGGGGCACTAGTCTCTGGGGTGACAGAGGGTCGGAATATTCCGGTGTTGCTGGGGAGAGGCAGATATGGCGGGGGCAACGGAGTTAGCCGTTCCAGGGGAACGAGGGATCGTTGCTTAATAACAATCCCTTGTTCTGGCTCCGTGAGCCCAATCTTGGGTACTGGTGATGAGTGTAACTCTGGCCCTGGGCTCAGGTTGCTGCTGCTCAATGCCAGGTCAGTGGTAAATAAAGCTCTCCTCGTCCGTGATCTGATCCTGGATGAGGAGGCCGACCTGGCATGTATTACTGAAACCTGGCTGGGCCCAGAGGGAGGTGTTCCTCTCTCTGAAATTTGCCCAGCCGGGTTTCAGATATGGCATCAACCTCGACCCCAGGGAAGGGGGGGAGGAGTGGCTATTATAGCCAGGGAGAGCTTTTGCCTATGTAGACTCATTGCTCCGGAAATTGCGGGTTGCGAGTCTCTCTTGATGAAGTTGGACTTAGGGGTTCAGGTGGGCTTATTTCTCCAATGCACTTGCAAGGAGAGTCCAGGATGGGTAATTCTTCAGTCTGATTGGTAGGGACTGAGTTTAATTTAAATATTAGGCAGGTGCCGCCCCCTTAGCCCTCCAGTCTAAAAAACTCAGTCGCAGTAAAGGGACTTAGAGTTTCTTGCTCTTCCAAAAGAATTTGGTTTTGAGTAGTTAGGCATTAGATTTATTACTGGTTGTTAGCTTAATTAATTATTAATTAATTAAATTTATTATTGTTGTTTATTATTGTGATTAATATTTAACTTGCCTTCTTTTTCCTTTTATACTTTTCCGCAGCTGGGGGATGACTCCTCAGGCAGCTCTGGTTTCAGACCTCCAGTGGGTCTAAACCAGTTGACTGCAGCTCCTCCATTCCTTTTGGAGAATCCACACAAGGGCCTGTAGTGTGGATTCAGGAGAGAGCACCCGGGGAAACTACCTCCGAGGTAGACTCCGGAGGAGAGGAGATGGTTGACGCCGCGGGGAGGTCCGCCCTCCCCCGTGGCGAATATACCAAGGGGGACAGGACGCCAGAAGTCCTTCGCCGGACCTCGGATTACGACGGCGCCCCCCCCCCCCCCGTCGCCCTCGCTATGAATCGGGCTGCCGCCTTTTCCAAGGAGAGGCTGGAACCTCGGAGGCTTTCCCGCCCACAGCCTTGACAGCCCCGGCGGCCATGTTTGTGGAAAGGCCGGCATTGGAGGTTTTCGCGCCCAAGCTTGGGGCATTACCATGGCAACCGGCCGGCGGCCATTTTTAATGAGACCCGGTTGACAGCGGGGCGGGGCGGGGCTTAAATGGCCTGATTAAACGCTCTGACTAGCCGAGCTGGAATCTGCCCTAGCGACACGCAGGCGCAGAGGAGTAAGTTGCCTGTCATTCTGCTCTCGATCGGTTAAAGCAGTTGGTGAGATTTTTGCCTGGCTTTCACTCCGAAGCTGTCAATCTGCTTTTTGGTGACAGTATGGCAGATCAGACGGCCCAGCTGGTGGAGGAGGCCTCCGTAGGGCCTAGCACTCCGAAGGAGAAGCCCCAGAAGACTAAGGCTTCTCAAGGGGCCTCTCTGAGGGAAGCAGAGAAGCGCATCCGAGCGCTGGAGAAGCAATTAGAGGCTTCTCAGAAGGTAATGGGTCCTGTTCCTTCTGTCAATCAACCCAGCCCTTCGATGGCCTCCCCCATGTTCCTGCAAGGGGTGGTAGGCACAGCCACGGAGAGAGATTGGTCTCCAGAGAGGGTGAGGCTGCCAGCACCCACACCCAGGGCTGAAAGACAATGTGCTGCAGGACTGTCTGCATATCCAGCCCTTCCATCAGCCCAGTCTGGTCAGGCAGCCACCTTTACACCTACATCTGCAGGCCTGCGCAACTCCAATGATGCCTGGCAGAGTATGCCTCAGACTTTGCAAGACCTCATTGCCACGGCTTATACCCAAGGTGTGGCTGTAGGGGCTCAACAGCATCAGCAGGCTCCAGTGGGACTCCCTCCAATGAGGTCTAGAGACCCCTGGACTGCCCCGGTCACCTTTTCCATGGAAGGATCAATGGATGAGGAGCAGTCATCTAGAGGCGATTTCAGTGGGGCAGAGGATGAACTGTCTGGTGATGAGCAGCCCCCTGAACCACCCAGTTTTCCTGGACTCTTCAAGTCGTCCCTCTTTAGGGTCCTTTTGAATAAAGCCAAGATGACCATTGAGCAGGCAGGTGAGGGAGACCAGGCAGCGGCGACAGAGGTGGCCCAACCTGCTGGGGGCCTATTTGTCTTCCCCAAGCAGGAAACGGTCCACATTCCGTTTTCCCACCTGTTCAGAGAGACAATCCAGCGCCCGTGGGAGAACCCAGCCGCCGCCCAGGGGCCATCTAACCTGGATCGCAGGTTCTATACGTTTGATCAGGCGATGGAGGACCTGCTGGAATTCCCAGTGGTGGATAAACCGGTGACGAGCCTGGTGTCCAATGCCCTCGTTCCCTCAGAGTCTCAAGAGGGTCTGAGAGCAGAGGACAAGAGAGCGGAAAACGTGGTACGCAGGACTCACCAGATGGCGGCCTGGGCTCTTCGAGCAGCTTCGGCGGCATCGTTCTTCAACAGAGCCACGATGCTCTGGATCCAAGAACTACAATCCAGGGTTAATCCGGAAGATAGTAGACTCTGCCAAGACCTCAACAAGCTCCTGGCGGCCACGGAGTTTTCGGCGGACGCTACGGTCAACGCCGCTAAATTTGCTTCCCGTGCAATGGCCTCCTCAGTGGCCTCCCATAGACTCATTTGGCTCAGGAGCTGGCAGGTGGACGTTAAATCCAAATGGAGCCTGGCATCTGCCCCATTCAAAGGCAAGAAGCTGTTTGGGGAGGTCCTGGACGATGTCCTCATTGAGGATAAAGATAAGAAAAAGGTCATGCCTAAGGCGAACAGGAAACAGGATAGGAGGTTCAATCCCTATCAACGGAGGCAGCCCTTTCGGTCTGAGCCTTCCTCGACGGGCACCCAAGCGTCGAGGCCGTATTTCCAGGGCTCCTTTGGCCATGGGTCCTTTTGAACGGACAGATAATTCCAAGCTGACAGGAATAGATCCTACCAAGGCCGCCGCCCCTTTAGAGGAGGCAACAGAGGCTTCAGGAAGGCGAAGTGACTCCGAGCTCAGCAACTGTTTGGGCGGAAGACTGACGTCCTTCCAGGCCGCATGGGAGGCTACGTCCTCAGACTCCTGGGCGGTATCCACAGTTGCCCAGGGCTTGAGGATAGAGTTCTTCCGCCCTCCGCCACACAGGTTTCTCCCGTGTCGAGTTCCATCAGATGGGGAGAAAAGAAGACTCCTATACAAAGAAGTCTCCCACTTACTGGACATAGGAGCTATAGAGGAGGTTCCCCTGGAACAGCAGGGCAGGGGCTTCTACTCGGCGATCTTTCTCATCCCCAAGTCGTCGGGGGGAGTGCGGCTGATTCTAAACCTGAGGCACTTGAACCTCTATGTCAAATACAGGAGGTTCAAGATGCACTCTCTCAGGTCCATACTTGCAGCTATCCGCCACTGGGACCTCATGTCCTCCATAGACTTGAACGAGGCATATCTCCACGTCCCGATATTTCCTCCTCACAGACAATTTCTCAGATTCTGCCTTGCCGGAGCACATTTCCAGTACAGGGCAATGCCCTTTGGCCTTTCCTCGGCCCCAAGGGCATTTACGAAGTTGCTGGATGTCCTTACGGCGCACCTCAGATGTCAGTCGGTACGCCTCATGGCGTATTTGGACGACATCGTGATTTTGTCCAGAACGCGGGATCAAGCACTCAGGGACTTAAATTTGACCATTCAAACCCTTCAAGACCATGGCTTTTCCATAAATTGGGACAAAAGCCACCTGACTCCCACGACCTGCTTGGCCCACTTGGGGACAATGATAGATTCCAAGCTGGGCGAGGTGTTTCTGTCCCGGGACAGGCAGTCTACAATCAGGAAACTGGTGGGAGAGCTACGCCTGCAACAGTACCCAAGTCTTCTTTTTCTATCCAAACTACTGGGAACACTAGTGTCATGCATTGGCATACTACCGTGGGCAAGGTACCACCTTCGACCATTACAGTGGTTCCTTCTCCCATTTCAGAAGCGGAAATCAAGCCACTCTCGCAGGAGGGTTTTCCTCAATGCCAGGGTTCGCAGATCTCTCCGGTGGTGGGTGTCTCCGGCCTTGAGCAGCGATTCCTCCTTTCTGGAAAAGGAATTCCTCACGGTGACGACCGATGCAAGTCCGCGAGGGTGGGGAGCACATCTTTCCTCACAGATGGCCCAAGGTCTGTGGTCGTAGCAGGACCTTTGCAATGTCAATATAAACTTCTTGGAACTGAAGGCAGTGTCACTGGCCCTCCACAGCTTTGTTCACCTGGTGAAGGATCAACACGTATTGATTATGACCGACAACGTGGCCACGCGTTCCCACATCAACAGACAGGGGGGAACAAGGTCACGGAGGCTGATGGCAGAGGCAGAGTCTCTTTTCAGGTGGGCGGAGACCAATCTGGCATCACTTTCAGCGGAACACATCTCGGGGGTGGAGAACGTATGCGCAGACTGGCTCAGCAGGGAGACCCTAGATCCAGGGGAATGGCAACTGGAACCCGGGATCTTCCAGGAGATCACCAGGAGGTTTGGGGTGCCGGTTATGGATTTGTTTGCCACATGTCTCAACTCCCAGCTTCCTCGTTTCTTCTCCCGATTTCCATCCCCGGGAGCGGCAGGAGTGGATGCATTGCGCCTCGGATGGCCTCGGGGTCTTTTATATGCGTTTCCACCAATTTCCATCATCCCCAGAGTCATTCGGAAAATATTGCAGGAGCAAGCAGAGGTGCTGTTACTGGCCCCCTTTTGGCCCCGTCGGATCTGGTTCGCAGACCTGATGCAACTCTCAATTGCGCCATCATGGAGGATTCCGGACCACCAGATCTCCCTCTTCCAGGGAACCATGTCACACCCGGAGCCTCAGTGGTGGCAGCTGACCGTGTGGCGCTTGAGCGGGAGAGGCTGAGGAGCCACGCTCTGCCAGACTCGGTTATTGATACCATACAGGCTGCACGTAGGCCTTCTACCAGGAGGATCTACCAGGCCACTTGGGCGGCCTTTTCTACGTTCTGTGCACAAAGACAGGTAGAGCCTCAGACGGCTTCTCCTCCTATGGTCCTGACATACTTACAAGCTGGTCTGGACAAGGGCCTCGCCCCGAATACTCTTCGTCGGCATGTGGCTGCTTTATCCAGCATCATTACAATGGACAGTCATCGCCCCTTGAGCAAACATCCATGGATAAGAGACTTCCTGAGAGGGGCAGCTAATATTAAACCGTCAGTTATACATCGATTCCCGTAATGGGACCTGTCCTTGGTGCTACACTCACTAACAGGCCCTCCATTTGAGCCTCTACGACAGGTTTCGGTAAGACTGCCTTTCTGGTAGCTATTACGTCTGCCAGAAGGGTCTCAGAGATTTCGGCTTTGTCTACCCGACCGGACTTATGTCGTTTTCATCCGGACAGAGTGGTCCTTAGGCTTGACCCAGCTTTCCTGCCTAAGGTGAATACCACTTTTCACAGGGCACAAGACATCGTGCTGCCGGATTTTTGTACCCATGGGACTCACCCCTTAGAGTTGAGATGGCACAAGCTGGACGTGAGGAGAGCCCTTAAAATCTACATTCGCAGGACTCAGTCCTTTCGATCTTCAGAAGCCTTGTTTGTGTCCTTTTCATCAAGATCTATGGGGTCTAGAGTTTCCTCCCAGACCATCAGCCGTTGGATCCGTGATTGTATTTCGGAGGCCTACAGAGCTAGAGGTTCTCCTGTGCCACAGGGGATCACGGGACACTCGACTCGCAGTGCCGCCACCTCGACGGCAGGGAGGACACAGGCGTCTTTAGAGGACATTTGCAGGGCTGCCACTTGGGCTGCTCCTTCAACCTTTATAAAGCACTATCGAATAGACTCCTATGCTTCAGCAGAAGCGGCTTTTGGGAGGAGGGTTCTACAAGAGGTTTGTTCCTTTGCCGAGCCACTGGTCCAGCCTTCTCCCTCCCTTTGAGTTTTTCTTGGGCATATCCCATCCTGGACTCTCCTTGCAAGTGCATTGGAGAAGGACCGTTGAACTTACCTGAATGGTCTTCTCGATGCACTGCAAGGAGAGTCCAGACCCACCCGGCTCTGGACTAGGGGCCATCTTAAGGTTTACGGTTCGTTTCTTTAATGTTGTTGTGTTTTTCATATGGTTCAATAAATGTGTTGGACTTTACTGCTCCTTCGTTTTAATTTAGACTGGAGGGCTAAGGGGGCGGCACCTGCCTAATATTTAAATTAAACTCAGTCCCTACCAATCAGACTGAAGAATTACCCATCCTGGGCTCTCCTTGCAGTGCATCGAGAAGACCGTTCAGGTAAGTTCAACGGTCCTTCTCACGTACCTGCCTCCCAGCTGCGTGTCAAAAGCCCTGCCTGTGCTACTCGAGGAGGTAGCCGGGTTGGCGGTGGAATTCCCCGGACTTATTGTCCTGGGGGACTTCAACCTGCCGTCACTCAGCGAAACCTCTGGGTTGGCACAGGAGTTCATGGCCACCATGACAGCCATGGACCTGACTCAAGTAGTTCAGGGTCTGACTCACGAGGGAGGACACGCGCCTGACATGGTATTCCTCTCCGAGCAACTGAGTAATGGTCTGAGACTAAGGGGCTTAGAAGCACTGCCTTTGTCATGGTCAGACCATTTTCTACTACGGCTTGACTTCCTGGCTCCAATCCTTCCCCGCAGGGAGGCGGAACCAATTAAGATGTTCCGCCCCAGATGCCTGATGGACCCAGAGGGCTTTCAGACAGCGCTTGGGGTTATTCCAGATGCACTCGTCCACAGTTCGGCGGAGTCTCTTGCGGAAGCCTGGAACAAGGCTGCAGCGGAGGCTCTTGATCGGATTGCGCCTTTGCGACCTCTCCGTGGCGCTAGACCCCGTAGAGCTCCATGGTTCAACGAGGAGCTCTGGGAGTTGAAACGCAAGAAGAGACGTAAGAAGAGAAGCGATGGAGGAAGAGTAAGTCTGAATCTGATCGAACACTTGTTAGAGCTTTTATTAAGACTTACAAAGTGGCGCTCAAGGCGGCAAGATGCGCGTATCATGCCGCCTTGATTGCATCATTGGAATCCCGCCCGGACGCTCTGTTTAGGGTGACCCGCTCCCTTCTTAATCAGAGGGGAGTTGGGGAGCCCTTACAGAGTAGTGCCAAGGATTTTAACACGTTTTTCGCTGATAAAATCTCTCAGATCCGGGCGGACCTCAACTCCAATTGGAAAACAGAGTCGGCTGACAATGAGTCAGTTGAGATGACTGGGGCCCGTACTTGTCCATCTGTCTGAGAAGAGTTTGATCTGGTGACACCTGATGAAGTGGACAAGGCCATTGGAGCTGTGAGTTCCGCCACCTGTTTACTGGATCCGTGTCCCTCCTGGCTGGTTTCGGAGCTGGGTCCAGGAGATTATCAACGCTTCCTTGGGGAGGGGATCCTTTCCATCATCCTATAAAAAGGCGCTCGTGCGCCCCCTCCTCAAGAAGCCTTCCCTGGACCCAGCCGTACTTAATAACTACTGGCCAGTCTCCAACCTTCCCTTTATGGGGAAGGTTGTCGAGAAGGTGGTGGCGCTCCAGCGATCCTTGGAAGAAGCCAATTATCTAGGTCCCCAGCAGTCGGGTTTCAGGCCCGGTTACAGCACGGAAACTGCTTTGGTCGCGTTGATGGATGATCTCTGGCGGGCCCGGGACAGGGGTTTATCCTCTGTCCTGGTGCTTCTTGACCTCTCAGCGGCTTTCGATACCATCAACCATGGTATCCTTCTGCACCGGCTGGAGGGGTTGGGGGTGGGAGGCACTGTTCTCCAGTGGTTCTCCTCCTACCTCTCCGGTCGGTCGCAGTCGGTGTTAGTGGGGGGTCAGAGGTCGACTCCGAGGTCTCTCCCTTGTGGGCTGCCTCAGGGGTCAGTCTTCTCCCCCCTGCTATTTAATATCTACATGAAACCGCTGGGTGAGATCATCCAAGGGCATGGGGTGAGGTATCATCAATACGCTGATGATACCCAGCTCTACATCTCCACCCCATGTCCAGTCAACGAAGCAGTGGAAGTGATGTGCCGGTGTCTGGAGGCTGTTGGGGCCTGGATGGGTGTCAACAGACTCAAACTCAACCCGGATAAGACAGAGTGGCTGTGGGTTTTGCCTCCCAAAGACAACTCCATCTGTCCTTCCATTACCCTGGGGGGGGAATTATTGACCCCCTCGGAGAGGGTCCGCAACTTGGGCATCCTCCTCGATCCACAGCTTACATTAGAGAACCATCTTTCAGCTGTGGCGAGGGGGGCGTTTGCCCAGGTTCGCCTGGTGCACCAGTTGCGGCCCTATCTGGACAGGGACTCACTGCTCACAGTCACTCATGCCCTCATCACCTCGAGGTTCGACTACTGTAATGCTCTCTACATGGGGCTACCTTTGAAAAGTGTTCGGAAACTTCAGATCGTGCAAAATGCAGCTGCGAGAGCAGTCATGGGCCTACCTAGGTATGCCCATGTTTCACCAACACTCCGCAGTTTGCATTGGTTGCCGATCAAATTCTGGTCACAATTCAAAGTGTTGGTTATGACCTTTAAAGCCCTTCATGGCACTGGACCAGAATATCTCCGAGACCGCCTGCTGCCGCACGAATCCCAACGACCGATTAGGTCCCACAGAGTGGGCCTTCTCCGGGTCCCGTCAATTAAACAATGTCAGTTGGCGGGCCCCAGGGGAAGAGCCTTCTCTGTGGCGGCCCCGGCCCTCTGGAACCAACTCCCCCCGGAGATTAGAACTGCCCCTACTCTCCTTGCCTTTCGTAAGCTCCTTAAGACCCACCTGTGTCGTCAGGCATGGGGGAACTGAGACATCTCCCCCGGGCATATACAATTTATAAATGGTATGTGTGTATGTATGTGTGTTTAGAAAATAGGTTTTTTTAAATGTTTTTAGTAGAAATCTAGATTTATTGTAAACTGTTTTTTCACTTTGTTGTGAGCCGCCCCGAGTCTGCGGAGAGGGGCGGCATACAAATCTAAATAAACATAAACATAAACGTACTGTACATTGAAAGGAACTACTGTTGAAAGGAATACAGTATTTGCATTTTGAAGCAACTGGGAATTTTAGATGCAATGTGTCCTTCTGCAACAGCCAAGAATTTCACAGACAGGGATAATTGAGGGCTTAAAGTTTATTTTTATTTTAAAAAAAGATAATTGAGGGCAATGGCTGTTCAATTGCTGCCTGGTTGAATCTTATTAGGAGGCCCTGGAAACTATTATTTTGCCCTACCTCACCATCTCAACAGAGGTCTCCTTAAAACTTTCTTGACAAAGGTTGTGGCTATCTTTAAAAAAAAAATGTAATCTTGAGGAAATGGTTTACACATACATTCTCTAAAATAAAGAACCAGGATCTTCACAAGCTTAAACATTGCCCTCTTTTTATCACTCTCAACTCTTCAGGGTAGGTCAGGCCAGGAAACCAATTTCACACATTTTGAGTGGAACTATATTTATTGATGTAGTTTGTGTTTTCCCTTCCCTCTTTCTTATAAGAAAGGTTAAGGCAGAATCAGTCTGAGTTTCTTCTCAATGTTTTCGTTGTTTCCAGCTTTAAAGCATGTTCTTGTAATGTAACTATCTCTTCATAATTTCTCTAGTGTTATGCAATCTCAGGGGTTCTGTTAGAGTAGAGGGATTTTTAGATTCGCATGTAAATGAAGGAATAATTCAGCATCTTTATTATCTAGGAGCTAATTCAGACTGCCAGCAGGCTGCAGGGAAGCCGCTTTGAAGGGCTTCCCTGAAGCTTGCTGGCCACTGACAGGAATTTATTTATCCCGCCACTAGATTAGCCAATCAGCAGCAGCTATGCAAATAATCACTATGTCCGTACATGTAACAGAATTTAACTCCGGCCTTGAGAAGAGGGCAGCAGAGGAGAAAATAGTTACTCAGAGCTGGGAAAACAGGAAACATAATAAAATAACTCAGAATGGTCTCTTCCCACCTTGACCTCACTGTCTTTTAAAAAACAGTCAGTGAAGATTTTGAATGTGCTTTCAAGATCTCTCAATATGCCCTAGGACAATGATGACAAACCTTTCTTGGTTCACATGCCGAAAAGGGAGGGTGCGGGGGGGGCATATGCATGCCCACACCCATAATTCCATGGGGGGGGCACGCATTCATGCGTGACGCACACACTCTGCTCCCGGCACGCAACGGCACAAACATTTTTTACTCCTTCCAAGCTTCAGAGCCTTTCTAGGAGCATGGAGAGGGCAAAATTATTATTATTATTATTATTATTATTATTATTATTATTATTATTAATTAGATTTGTATGCCGCCTCTCTCCGAGGACTCAGAGCAGCTCACAACAACAATAGATACAATAAAATACAAATCCAATATAAACTATATTAAAAACCCCATAATTATAAAAAACTAGGTAAGAGGAGAAATTAATCCCCCCATGCTTGGCGATATAAATGGGTCTTCAACATCTTACAGAAGGCAAGGAGGGTGGGGGCAATTCGAATCTCAGGGGGGAGTTGATTCCAGGGAGCCGGGGCTGGCACAGAGAAGGCTCTTCCCCTGGGGCCCGCCAGATGACATTGTGTAGACGACGGGACCTGGAGAAGGCCGACTCTGTGGGACCTAATCGGCCGCTGGGATTCGTGCGGCAGAAGGCGGTCCCAGAGGTAGTCTGGTCCGATGCCATAGGCTCGCCATCACAGCCCTAAGACAATAAAGTCACATTCCTGAAGTCCCTGATGCAGGTCTGTTTCTTGACCTTGCCTACTTGATGGATGTAGATGTTACACTTGCATAGTCCTTGATTTATGACTGAATGCTCAGCATCTATTCAAAGTTACAACAAACCCCCAAAAGGCACATATGATCCAACTTCAACCTTCCAATGTTCTCCCCACCCCCACGGTTATGTGACTGCATTTTGGGCTGGTCAGTAACCAGCCATGTTTAAGGCCATTTACAGTGCCCTGCAGTTCACATGACTCCCATTTGTTTATTTTATTTATTTGATTTTTATGCCACCCTTCTCCTTGGACTCAGGGCGGTTTACAACATGTTAGCAATAGCACTTTTTTAACAGAGCTAGCACATTGCCCCCACAATCCGGGTCCTCCTTTTACTCACCTCGGAAGGATGGAAGGCTGAGTCAACCATGAGCCGGGGATGAGATTTGAACTGCTGACCGACAAAACTTCCCCATGGTGAGCTATAGGTCCACTTAACAACTGCTGTTTTTGCTTAACAACCATTGCATTCAGTGATTGATGGTGGTGTTTGCTTTATCATCGTAGCATTTGCTTAACAACTGCTGCAGAAAAAATAAAATTATAAAATCAGGTCCGGGTTGCTTGGTTTGTGACTGCTTTGTGATCGTCACAACTTACTACCATAATTGCCAGGCTCAATTACAGTTGTAACTCAAGGACCCCTGTATATTTTCCCTGCAACAGTAGTTTTTGCAAAAGAAATGAAAATAGTCTGGAGAATAGCCAGTTGCAAAGAGGGAAGGGACAAATGTTAACTGAGCAAATCAATCTAATTTAAAAGAACAACTGTTCTAAAGAAAGTCAACTATCCAAAGCTGTCACTGGACAGTATCCTCATTATTCCACAGAGCTTTAGACTCAGAAGCTAAGGAAGGTTAAGCTGATGATACTAAAATGAAGTTGGATTTTGTTGCCGGACAGCTGGAAAAAGAATTGCAAATGTTCACTGGCCTATGAAAAGACGTTATTCAGATACAATCAGGTGCTGATAAAACTCAAACCTCATGCAAGAAAGAAGCTGACATGGCCATTGAGCAGCAGAAAAAGTGGGCTGGGGATGCATAAAATCTAAGTGGAGCTTATGTTTGCCAAATTCCCAAAATGTGGTGTCTGAAAACAGAGCTGAAAGGTTAACCAGTGTTTATCTTGGCCGGAAGCCGTTCTTCAGAGCTACGAGTGCATTTTTCTACAGTGGTCTTGATTGTGAGAATCAGGACAAGGTTTCTAGAATATGTTTCCTGTGTTTCTCTAATGCACCTCAACTCATAAATACAGATGCAGTCTTCACATGTGTCTGTTGTTCTGTTTTATGAATGGTGTATTCAGCCAGTGGGATCCTCCTTCGGTCAGGGATCAAGATAAGCATTTGGAAAAGAGAATTATTGGGATCCATTGAGCAGGCCTTGAAATTGAGGGAGCTACAGTGTTCCCTCGATTTTCGCGGGGGATGCGTTCCGAGACCACCCGCGAAAGTCAAATTTCCGCGAAGAAGAGATGCGGAAGTAAATACACCATTTTTGGCTATGGACAGTATCACGAGCCTTCCCTTAACACTTTAAACCCCTAAATTACTACTTCCCATTCCCTTAACAACCAGTCTGCATTGGTTGCTGATCAGTTTCCGGTCACAATTCAAAGTGTTGGTTATGACCTATAAAGCCCTTCATGGCACCAGACCAGACTATCTCAGGGACCGCCTTCTGCTGCACGAATCCCAGCGACCAGTTAGGTCCCACAGAGTGGGTCTTCTCCGGGTCCCATCAACTAAACAATGTCGCTTGGCGGGACCCAGGGGAAGAGCCTTCTCTGTGGCGGCCCCGACCCTCTGGAATCAACTCCCCTCAGAGATTAGAATTGCTCCCACCCTCCTTACCTTTCATAAGCTTCTTAAAACCCACCTCTGCCGCCAGGCATGGGGGAATTAAGATTCCTTTTCCCCCCTAGGCCTTTACAATTTTATGCATGGTATATCTGTATGTATGTTTGGTTTTACAATAAGGGTTTTTAACTGTTTATATTGGATTGTCATATGTTGTTTACTACTGTTGTTAGCCACCCTGAGTCTACGGAGAGGGGCGGCATACAAATCCAATAAAATCAAATCAATCATTTACTCACCATTGAATAAGACACTTAGTGATCCTGATATTTATAAACATAATTATTTATTAACAATAATTTTTTTGTTATTTATTTGCAAAAATTATTAGTTTGGCGATGACGTATGATGTCATCGGGCAGGAAAAAACGGTATAGAAAATAGAATTTTTTTAAAAAAACCATGGTATAGGCTATTCGCGAAGTTCGAACCCGCGAAAATCGAGGGAACACTGTATATTAAAAACTGCACCAACTCATAATACGTTACCCCGAACAAAATGTTTTGTCTATAAAACAGTGAGAATCAGTCTTGTGCTTTGGTTCTAAAAATGGGAAGCCCCACAACTGAATGCTGTTCCAATTCTACAGTAATCTGTTTCACGTTTTTGTATAATTGTGTATTTCTTTTCCTATGACAATTTGTACGAAGTCAAAAGCAAATACCTGGGATGAGTATACAAAGGATGGTACGCTTTCCCCCAGAACGGCAGTGTGGATTCACGACTGCCTATTTTTGCAGTCCTGAAGTGTTATTCTGGCTGTGCCCTTGCTAATGTATTGAAGAGGCATTTTGGAAATGAGAGAATTGGTACAGCTTTTGTGGATTGTTCAGAGACTCATTTTCCTGTGAACCGTAGCAGACACTTACTAAAAGGAGAAAAATATTCAAGATCCATAAGACGGTTTGGCTAATGGCCTCATTACCACTATTGGCACTTTTCCCACTGAGCTAAATGGAAAGAGAAATAGATGGCACAGAAAGAAGGAGAGAATATCAGGGTCAGTCCACTGAGTTAGCTACCAAGGCTTTCTAATAGTTTTGTTCTTGTTCCCAGAGAAATTCCTTGTGTTCCGGTAACCTCAGCATTTTGTCACGGAAATAAATGGTTCAGAATTTTTGAAGCAGGAAGGGATGTTTCTACAAAGTATTGTACATATAATAAAGTGTTCCTAATACCATCCATATATGATCTCCATTTTGTAACTTCCTTCCCATGAATTGAACAGAAGAACATAAGAAGAGCCATGCTGAATCAGGCCAAAGCCCATCAAGTCCAGCATTCTGTGTCACACAGTGGCCCACCAATTGTCCATGGAGATCTTGAGCAGAAAGAGAAGGCAAGACCCTCCCTTTCCCTTGACCCCCAACAAGTGGTACCCAAGGGAATCCTGCCTGCCTCAACCAACATAGAGGCAGCACATGGACATCCGTTTCAATAACCACCGATACACTTGGCATCCATGAATCTGTCTAATCCTGCCTTGAAGCCATCAAGGCTGACAGCTGTCACAACTTCTTCTGGAAGTGAATTCCATAAACCAATGACCCTCTGGATGAGTAAATATTTCCCTTTATTTGTCCTCACTTTCTTACCTATGACCTTTAGGAAGTGCCCCCTCGTCCTAGTATTGTGTGATAGAGAAAATAATTTTTCTCTGTCCACCTTTATTTATTTATTTTATTTATTTATTGGATTTGTATGCTGCCCCTCTCCGGAGACTCGGAGCGGCTAACAGCAACAATAAAACAGTGTACAATAGTAATCTAATACTAAAAATGATTAAAAATCCATTAATATAAAAACCAAACATACATACATACATACCATGCATAGAATTGTAAAGGCCTAGGGGGAAAGAGGGTCTCAATTCTCCCATGCCTGATGGCAGAGGTGGGTTTTAAGTAGCTTACGAAAGGCAAGGAGGGTGGGGGGAGTTGGTTCCAGAGGGCCGGGGCCGCCACAGAGAAGGCTCTTCCCCTGGGTCCCGCCAAGCGACATTGTTTAGTTGACGGGTGGTTTCCTATCCCATGCATGATTTTATACACTTCCGATCAAGTCACCCCTTAAACGCCATCTTTCAAGGCTGAAGAGACCAAGGCGTTGTAACCTGGTATCATAAGGGAGGGGCTCCATTTCCTTGATCATTCTTGTTGCCCTTTTTTGCACCTTTAAGATAGCTGCTGGAAATTAAATCACCCCCACATTCAGCTCCTACTGATTATTTGGTCTTTCTGAAAACTCCACTGAGCAACTCCTTCTTGCTCAAAGCATAGATTCTAAAAACAAGGGGAAATGATCAACAGTCTAAGAAATGTGGGGGATTTAAAAAAAAAAAAAAAAAAGTCTGTCATAATAGCAGAGACTACTGCTACAGAAACACGCTTAAGTTTCCATCTCTGGCTTTGCAGAGCGTTACATGCCTGCCTGTTTCTGCCCAGAACAAACAAGGAAGATTAATGAGGAGCCAAATTGCCTCTGTTGTGTCATTAATGGGACCCCCAAGACCAACAGAGAGGAGCAGTTGTTTCTATCCATTTGTGAGTGCAAAGAAACATATCATCAAGTTTGCAGGAAACCAGGGAGGAGCTTAATCATTGTTGGTTTAGATGTGAATGGATGGTTCGAATACTGGGATTCAGTGAAGTTGCTGCAAAACAGAAAATCCGACTGGACGACTAGACTCGACGCACACGAGGAAGATTGAAAGCGTAGAAGAGACTTCTCAAGACTGAAGGCTTGTGGGAACAGACTACCTACCATTCCCTGCGAGAGCTATAATTGCTGTGACCGACAAGTGATAGCTATAGAGGATTATGGATGAACTTGGACAATGACCTAAAAAATGTGATTCAGAAAGATGGCCTCTTAAATTAATAGGTGTAGCTTATGATGGATTAAGGATGAAGAGGAGAGCGCGATTTTTCATTTAGGCTCCAACTTTCAGGCAAACTGTTGGCTCTTTCTGACCAGACTGGCCATATTTAGTGAGATCTCCATTTTCTGGCGAGCCATAGGACACCTATTCTATTTAGAATTATATTCTATAGTAGATCAGAATTCTGTTCTGTGGTAGATTTAAGTTGAAGGTCCAGTTTCATACTTTCCAACACATTTTCTGCTTCCAGGATTTTAATATATTGACTTTTTGATCTCGGCTCTCTTTAATACTGATTCTTGATATGCTTACGTATTGCAATACATAATATTGTAAAACTATTGTATTAGAACTGCGTGTCTCTCTCTCTCTCTCTCTCTCTCTCTCTCTCTCTCTCTCCCCCCCCCCTCCCTCTGTGTGTAATTTTCTCATTGCTCATTCAACTCAATCTTCTTCTGTTCAACACAATTCTGCTCCGTTGTAAAAAGAGTCCAGTTCCACTCTCAGGTGGAACCAGAATTTTCATATAAAGGATTTTTTTATATTGCAGAATTTAATCCCAAACATCCATACACATCCACTCCTACAATAAGAAGTACCCATTCTGTTGCAAAGAGGCAAGATGTAGTGTCTAGTCTTTGTCTTCTTAAGACAGAGGTCTTCAAACTTGGCAACTTTAAGGCTTATGGACTTCAGCTCCCAGGATTCTAGCTGGCTGGAGAATTCATGGAGTTGAAGTCCACAAGCCTTAAAGTTGCCAGGTTTGGGGACCCCTGTCTTAAGACAACCATCTACAAATGAATGCTTTCATGGAGAACATATGTTCCTGGGAACTATCTGCATGGACTGTCTATCCCCTGAAGGAGAATGTCCAGCCTTGGTGGCCTAGAGGTGGAGCTCCTGCCTCACAATCAGGAGGTTGGGAGTTTGATCCTAGGTAGAGACAGATGAAGGTTCTCCTGCTTGGGTAGAGGGTTGGACTAGATGACTTGCAAGGTCCCTTCCAACTATGGGTTATTTGTTATCTGTATGTGACACAACATCAGGTAGGACTTTTTGGGAGGTGGGCAAAAGCTAGTATGACTCTGCGCTCCCTCTGGCTTCCTCTGGTTTTGCTGTTAGCCAAACTCAGTGATGGGCTCCTACAGATACGGTCAGGAATGCAGTACTGGTAGAAAAATTTTGGTCAGGTACACAGTACCAGTAGAAAAATTTTGAATTTTTTTCTTTTTTTCCCTTCTGGGCTCTGGGTATGTTTTTCCTATCACAGTAAATGAGGTTGAATGTGTATAATTCTAGAAGAGCTCTCTCTCTCTCTCTCTCTCTGTGTGTGTGTGTGTGTGTACATACACATACAGTTTATATAGTAAATAATGTATATTTTTTGTGTGACTGTGTGTGATATGTATGTACACAAATGGCATATATACATAGAATTAAATAGTATATTTTGGATGTTCAGTAATAATAAATAGAGAAATTGTATCTCTTTGAGACGAGGAGAGGCCAGGCACCCTAACCCAAACCCTTGACACGAGTGACATCAAGTTAGCCACCTTTAAGCCAGTCATGTGACCTTTAAGCCAACCCTCCACATGATTGTCAAGCCACTCCCACCTGGTCACATGGCCTGCAAGCCACATCTACAAAATAAGCCACGCCCACAGTGTGGTAGTAAAAACATTTGTAGCCCTTCACTGGCCAAACCCTTGCAATCTCATCATTGATTTTTCTCATTTCACAAAGACTCGGGAAGGCAGCAACAGGGAAGAATTTCAGGACACCAAAAAACCGGGAGGAAAGACAGGATTCGATGCAAGCCTATTCGAGCCCTGCAAATCCTGGAGCTGGCTTTCTGTGTGTTTTGCATGAGGGAAAGCAAGCAAGCCCTCTTCCGTCGCCCTGCTGGCCTGTAATCTTATGTGAACATGTTGGGGAATGAGTGGCATAGACCATATGCCTCTATGGTGTAAGCTGATGCACTGCTACATCCAATTTCTCAAGAGTCTGATGCGCTATAAAGATAAAATACAGCCGGCAAAGGCATTTGAAGGCTCATCAAACGTGCCAAGTTTTAGCTGGCTCTGGAGCTGTCGGATGAGGAATATCTAATTAGCAGCTGACTTTACTTTAATTTCCTGCTGCCGCCAACATTTAAGTCAATAAAAAACAAACGGAGAAATCTTTGAATGCAACACGGTTGCAGTACGAGCTGTAAATAAAGCCACAGCTTGAAAAGTTCCCCAAGCGAGCCCTCAGGCAGTGAAAAGCCCCCTGACCCTCATTCCCTTCCCCACCATTGAGTGGGTGGCTTGGTTACCCCTGGACCTCTGAACAGGCCTCTGAGAGACCAGAAGGGGGAAAGGCTCTTCTCATTGGAGGGCGGTGGGGAAGACCGTAAGGAGCAAGAACAACATTTTCTATTGGGCTGAGGGAGCTACAGATTTATGGGCTCAAACCTAAATCCAATCTCTTTGGAAGGAGTCCTTGTTCTTGGCTCGATTCTGGGCCTGAAAGCTGCAGCTGATGATGTAAACGCTGCCATTAGACGAGGTTCCAGAGGGAGCCTTACAACAAGATGGGGCTTCCTTTCCGACAAAGAAGTCCCTTCTGTTTCTCACACTCAGGTTGACACCATGCGAGTCAGCCTTAATGGAATAGAATAGAATAGAATTAGGATAGAATTAGAATAGAGTAAAATAGAATAGAATATAGAATAGTTTAGAATATAGAATAGAATAGAATAGAATAGAAGAATGTAGAATAAAATTATTTATTGGCCAAGTGTGATTGGACGCACAGGGAATTTGTCTTCGGTGCAAGACCCAAGGTGGCACAGTGATTAGAGTGCAATACTGCAGGCTACTTCAGCTGACTGCTAGCTAGCTGTAGTCCAGCAGTTCAAATCTCCAGGTTGACTCCGGCTCCAGGTTGACTCAGCCTTCCATCGTTCCGAGGTGGGTAAAATGAGCACCCAGATTGTTGGGGGCAATATGCTGATTCTGTAAACCCCTTAGAGAGGGCTGTAAAAGCACTGTGAAGTGGTATATAAGTGTTATTGCTATTGCTATATGCTCTCAGTGTACATAAAAGAAAAGATACATTTGTCTTCAAGAATCATGAGGTACAACACTTAATGATTATCATAGGTCATACGACTCACAGGGTACAAAAAACAATCAGGAAACAATCAATATTAATATAAATCGTAAGGACACAAGCAAAAACAATGAGAGGAATTTAGCTAGATACTGTCCTACAATTGATAGTTTGGAGGATAACAAGACAGCTTCCTCAAAACATCTGGGCATGATTTCGATTTTTTCATGGTTGCTCTCTATATGCCTACTTTGGGGAGAGGATACCTGTTCTAGTAGCTATTTAGTTGCATATTTGTGTATTGTTTCAGCTTTGGTTTTATATTTTTGATGGGCTAAGATGTATACATGGCACCGGACCAGGGTATCTAGAAGACCGCCTTCTGCTACACGAATCCCAGTGACCGGTTAGGTCCCACAGAGTGGGCTTTCTCCGGGTCATTTCAACAAAACAATGCCGTTTGGCGGGGCCCAGGGGAAGAGCCTTCTCTGTGGCAGCCCCGGCCCTCTGGAACCAACTCCCCCCGGAGATTAGAATTGCCCCCACCCTCCTCGCCTTTCGTAAGCTCCTTAAAACCCGCCTCTGCCATCAGGCATGGGGGAACTGAGATTTTTTTTCCCCTAGGCCTTTACAATTTGTGCATGGTATGTTTGTTTGTATGTATGTCTGATTTTACAATAAGGGTTTTTTAGTTGTTTTAGTATTGGATTTACATGCTGTTTTTTATTACTGTTGTTAGCTGCCCCGAGTCTACAGAGAGGGGCGGCATACAAATCCAATAAATAAATAAATAAAATAAATACAAACCAAGATGACAGACCAGGACGCCAAGATAAAACTTATATTCTATTTATGCACAGAAAGTCCTTTGTTTCCTTCCCCCACACTTTTTTGCTTAAAATACAGTTATCAGGAAGCTGTTTTTGGAGATTTGCATTTGGGCAGGTTCCAACTGGTTAGTAGAGCGCGCACAGCCAGGGGTTTTGGAGATTTGACAGCAAGGACAGATAGGAGGCCGAAAAATCAAAGGAGCAAGGTCTTTCTTACGGCATTGGCTAGTTGCAATCTCCAGCCAAGTGCCTTTGAGCGTTGCTGGGTCTGCAATGACTTTGCAACTCCAGGGATTGTTTTTCTTTTATACTTGTATACAAGAAAATCCAGTGATTTATCCATTTCCCCAAATAGGTGCAAGGCCAGAGATTTCTTATGAGGAAGGGTTTCTCTTCCCCATACACACACACACACACACACATTTTTCACTTCTATTTTGCAGAGCAGGCATTTTTCCCCAATGCAAAATGATAAAGTCTTGTCCTTTATGCGGAATTTTCTTTCCCTTCCAGTTTTTTTTCTCTCTCTCTCCCTCTCTCTCTCTTTTCCTTTCTCCCTCCCTTCTTTTCTCTCCTCTCTTCTCCTCCAGTTAAATATATGTCAAGAGTGATCACACAGAATGAAAACAGATAAAATATGGGGGATCTTATGCCTGGCCAATGCTATTTTTATACACATTTCCCCTGATTGCCCAACACAGGCATCCCACAGGTTCCGAGTTGCCCCTGCAGCCTTTTGCAGACTAAACATGATGGAATAGCTTGGAGAAGAGTATATCAGACAGAGTAGATTTATGTTAGTGGGCAAAACCTTCAAGTCAGACGATGCTACAGATGCCTCCGATCAATACCTATCAATAGTAAGCCGTCAAAGTAAGCTCCAACCGGCCTGGCTGCACAGCAACAGCACCACCTTGTGGGCAGAATGGCAGGTGGCACACAAAACAGAAACGGTTTTGTTTCTTACGTAAAGTGGGAAAAATGATGGCAATCCATTAAAAGCCACAGTACAGCATATTCAGGGGTGGGCTGTTGCCCAGATGGGATGGGGGGAATGCAGTGGGGTAGAGAAAATGGAACTCCACCCCAGAGCACCTAATTTTCACAGAAAGATGTTGAAAGAAAATGTTTTTTTAAATTATTATTATTATTATTATTATTATTATTATTATTATTATTTATTAGATTTGTATGCCTGAGCATATTTAAGAGCTAAGGTCACCTCACTCAGATCTACTGCTGGTCTTTCTCCTACTTCTCTAATTCTACCTTCAAAATCCCTTTTTGCATGAAGCTCTTTTATATTAGTGGGCAGGGAGAGGCAAGACATATAGTACCAGTCCTTAGAGCCCCTTGTCATATTCCAAAGATTTCAAGGATGAATCTTAAAAGATGCAAAACCTTGATGCACCCTCTCCAAGCAGTTATTGCAGATGGGAGGAACAGCAGTTCTGCCGTCTCAGGTCCCATTCGCACAAATGCAACATAAGATGCCGGCATAAATCGTCTTTCTTTGATGGGCTATGTATATGCTTGTATTTCAGGATGCCCTATGAGAAATGCGTGATGTATTGGATCTTTGAAAAGTTAATTCTGCTTTTATTTTCCTTACTTGGTAAAACTATTTCAGGCTGTCATGTTTTAAAACCCCCCGAGAGCAGTTTCTATTTTATCTGATCAAGATGATCAAGAACTGGTACCCAGCTGTATGAGGGAAGTATAAGGAATCTGGGCATGTTTAACTTGCAAAAGAGAACATTAAGGAGTGGTACGATAATGGTCTATAAATATCTAAAAGCTGTCACATGCAAAAGAGACATTTATTCTCTGTTGAAACTTAGAACAGGATGAGAACCAATAAATTGAAATTAAAAGAAAAGAGACTTAAAACCGAGGATCAGGAGGAGGGTTTTTTTAAATATCAAAGCTGTTAAGCGATGGAACATTCCGCCTAGCAACCCCCTGACTGGAGGTTTTATAAGGAGATTGGATTGATACCTGCTGAGATGAACCAGTGGATGTGGATAAGGTGATGGCCTAGAAGCCAGGAGATGGTGAGTTCTAGGCCTCCCTTAGCATGAAAGCTGGCCAGGTGGCTTTATCAATCCAATCCTCCTCATAGGGTTGTTGTTGTGGGAAAATAGGCAGGAGCAATAGTTATGTTCATTACGTTCAGTTCTATATACAGTGTTCCCTCGACTTTTGCGGGGGATGCGTTCCGAGACCACCTGCGAAAGTTGAATTTCCGCGAAGTAGAGATTTGGAAGTAAATACACTATTTTTGGCTATGGACAGTATCACAAGCCTTCCCTTAACACTTTAAACCCCTAAATTACAATTTCCCATTCCCTTAGCAACCATTTAGATTATTCCTCACCATGTTTATTTATTAAAGTTTATTTAAAAAAATATTTATTAAAGGCAGACAAAAGTTTAGCAATAACATATGACATCATCGGGCGGGAAAAACCGTGGTATAGGGGGGGAAACAGCGAAGTATTTTTTTTAAATTAATATTTTTGAAAAACCGTGGTATAGACTTTTCGCGAAGTTCGAACCCGCGAAAATCGAGGGAACACTGTATCTTTAAAATCAGGATAAAAATCTAATAATAGGTATCTCTCTCATACAAACACACTTCTCAAAAATACTGTACATCAATTGTTCTTGAAGATAGGAAATACAGAAGGGGCTTTGATAGTCCCACAAAGCTCTTTAAAATTCTTAAGGCTCTGTGTATCCTTAAATTATAACAGCTGATGCAGGATCTCAGTGACTTTCTTGGTTGAAAATCCCACTACCCCTGAAATTACTATTTAATCAACATAAATTGTTCCCACTAACCTTACTTATACCTTCCGCTGAGTGCTTTCCTGATCTTCCTCATAAATTTTCTTCTTTCAGAAACATTCTTCCCTTGTTTCAGAGTTCACGGGTTCTCTCTGAATTTGATGATGTGAAACCTGCCAAAGTAGAGCTTTTCCCTACGAGGCTATCATTTAATTTCGTTTGTTAAATCACAGAGGGCATGGTATGTTCTCAACCATTTTATAGCCAAACTAACTAGTAATTATATCTGGAATTTTAAACTCATTTCAGGTGATGGAGTGTGGCAGTTTTCCAAGCCTATATTCTTGCTCCGTTGGGTTTCTCCCTCTCTCCCTTTCTTGCAGTTCCATTTTAAATCTTTGAGGAAAATGCAAATTTAACAGAAGTGGGAGAAGGGAAGGTAGAACATAGAGGGATAATGAAGCAGCGCTGGAAATGATGAATGTTACTGGAGGTTGAGCAATGAGAAAATTGACCCAAGCAAACTAATAAAAGAAAGTGGCATAGAGTGAAGGCTTATTTCAAAACTGGGGTGACATTTAGGAGTGACTATTTGTCACATGGATCATAGCTCTAGCTTCTGTCTACCATCCATTGTCTCCTCTTCTATCATGTGTCTGTCTGTCTGTCTGTCTGTCTGTCTGTCTGTCTGTCTGTCTATCCATCTACCTACCTATCTACCTATCATCTACCTCTTTCTATTATCTATTTATCATATGTAAGAACTACCCATCTCCCTCATATTAGGAACTCTGTAGTTCAATTATGCTCTACAGTATTATTAAACTACAGCTTCCCCTGTCTTGTACTACTGAAGGTCTTGGCTTGATCTGATGGAATTTGAGTTCAACAATACCTGGAAGATCACCATTGCTTATGGTGATAGGGTGTTATCACTTTACTCTGCATTGCCTCTCTTTTATGCATTGTTCAGCAAGATAGAAGAGGGGAAGAAGAAGAGACTTAATTTTGACACCTTGCGTTTTTTTTAAAAATAATTCTTTGTTTACCCACATGTTTCTTAGAAGGGTCACTTTGGTAAAATCTGCCCATGCCTCTTGCAAGCTTCTCTAATGTTGATCCTGGAATAAAGTTGCTAGGAAGATACGAACGAATGCTGTTCTCTGTTTTCTCTTACAGAGCTCCTGTGAGACCTTGGGCCGCCATTCCGAAGGCACCTACCCCACAGGCCTCCTGCCCAACCACCACCATCGCCACCACTACTCGCCCCAGGGGGTCTTCGAAGACTTTGCTTGCTAGTCCAACTCCCATGTAGGGGAGAAAGGCTGATAGAGAGGCTTTGGGCCCAGCACACTCCACTCGTGCTAATGGCTCTTCCTAGTCGACGCCAGACCAACCTATGTCCTCCCATTTACCCAAGGCTTTCCAAAAGCATCTTACACTTTTCACTCCGCCCCACCCCACCCCATCTAACCCTGGCCCTTCTCCAAGAATCGGTGCCCGCCCTCCCATACCGAAGCACAGATGCAGGCTGAACTGCCAAAGTCAGGGAGGCCTCTGAGCAGCTCCATCGATCGAAATAAGCTCAGGGCAGTCGGCGCTCACCCTCAAAATAGGAGGAAGGACCCCGGGGGAAATGGAGCATGCTGGGGACTAGAGGTGCCTTCTCAAGAAAGAGGAGCAAAATTCTCCCGAGGCCTAGTCAGAAGGGACAAGACTGGCCAGTCAATTGCTTTACAAGCCTCTGTAGTCGAATCTCCTTTGGCTGCAGACTCCACTTGGGGGAAAACATGTTCTTTGTAGCATTTCTCACTTGACCCTCCCTTCCTCTCCCGCAGCCGTATTCCTGGTTTTGCCCCATCTACACACCCCTCTGCCCACATCCAGACCATTCAGACATACATTTACCCTGGTCCAAACGTTACATGCACACAGAGGTGTCTCAGGGCAAAAATCAGGTTCTCTCTCTCTGTTTGACAGTCCCTGTTGCTCACCTATTGCTGCCCACACCAGGACTGGACACACACAGGGTTCAAGATCACAAATCCTGCTCTTTCAAGGGAGATCCAGGCTATTTGCCTTCATTGTACAGACTCTGGCCTGTTACCTCACCCCTCCTCGCATCTTCCTTCCTCTTTCACTACTGTAAATGTGTACATAAGTGTTTGGGGCCTATGGGTTTTAGCCACCCACCCGGGCCTCTTGTCGTTGCAGCTGCCTCCTGCTGGTGTCTCCAAGAACTGCTGGTGCTGTTAGGCGCCTCAAGACATCAAAGCTCAGGTTCCCTCCAGGCCCAGCAGGAGGTGGCTGAACCCCTGAGTCTCCTCGGGGACTCCCTTCCCAGGTGCACAGACTTCTCGCCACCTCAGCTGTCCTCTCCTTCCATCCGTCCCCTCTCTCCAAAGGCATCCAGGGTTCAAGAAGCAACGACCCTGGAGTAAGACTCTCTGGGGGGCCCTTGTAATACAGGGAGGAGTGAGAAGCTCCCGCATCCCTCGCAATGCCAGCCTATGGGTTGAAGCACCCAGGCTGTTGATACATAGGGACGTCTTCTCCTCCCAAAGTGTTGTAGAGGGATGAGTAGCAAAATCCTTGCTTAAAGTTACAGTAGATCGAACTACCTAGCCACTTCCTGGGGCAAAGGATGCCCAGCTATGGCCCTCAGATCCCAAGCAGCAAACCAGAAAGATCCTTAAACCATTGTTAAAACACGTGCCCCACCCCTAGTCAAGTGCTCCCCCCCACCGGTACTAACAAGGCGTTTTCAGAAAGGAAGGCGGCGCTTGCACAAGAAAATGCTGGGAATCCTCCTCTTGCTCCTATCTCTAGCGAGCAGCAAGTGTCAAGGTTTTTGACCGCAGTCGAGGGAGCAGCCTAGGAAGGATAACATCCAAGCCATCCACCTGAAGAAAGGAGCGGCCTTTGGGTGCGGTGGGATGGGATGCAGACTGCCCACCAGCCTTGGATCTTCCTGGGAAAGATCCCTCCTCCTGTACTTTTACTGAGCGCAAGTCGCTGTTTTACACGTGTATAAATTTCTCCCAATAAAGAGGCACAGGTAGAACTCCAGGTGTGTCTGTTGTGGCATCTCCAGCTAATCGACTTAAGCTAATAACGGGAATGCTGCCTTTTGTAATTTCTTCTCCTTTCCCCTCCTTTTTCTAATTTCTTCTCCTTTCCTAATTCCTCCCGCAAAGCTGCCTTACCATTAGAACAGCCGCCATCTGTATCCCCAAATTGATCTACTCCGACTTGAGAAACATCATTATTAAGGGCTGCCCTTATTAATAACCGCAGGTTCTTGATACAGGCAACTCATGATGCCGCCACACTTGGAACAAAATTTAAAGTGCTCCACTTATAGTGCGACAGAGCCAAGCTACAATAGACTGCAGGCTCTTGGTTTTGTTCTAAACGTAGCTGTTCTGACAGGCTCTCTGGTAGAATCCTCCCAAAAATTCACAGGTACAAATTTCAGACACACATACGTTTGAAAATTCAAAACAATGTTCTTTATAATGAAAATTCACTTAAACCAAGCCCTCTTTTGGTATAGCAAAGAGCACTGATCTCCAAACAAACTGGTAATTTGTACAAGTCCCTTATCAGTTCTGTGATACTTATCTTGCAGCTGTGAGGCAATTCACAGTCCTTCTTTCACAAAGTGAAACACACTGCTCTGGTTTAGTTTCAAAGCGGGGGAAAATCAGCACACAAAAAGTCAAAGTCAGTAAAGCAGTCACAAAACACACAATGGCCAAACCCACAGGCTGCTCTTTATAGCAGCCTCACTAATTACTTCAGCCCCACCCAACCACAGGTGGCCTCATTTTCTTGGATAATAATCTCTCAGTTGTTGTTGCCTATGCATCGCTCTCCGCATGCGTGGCTGTATCATTAACTCTTGTTCTGTATCCAAGGAGGAGCTAGATAATTGATCTCCTTCTGAGCTGTCTGCCACTCTCCTCCTCCCTGTCACTCATGTATTCTCGGTCAGAGGAGCCTTCATCAGCAGGTTCCACCCGGGGGGGTGGGGGTGGGGGCAAAACAGGCCTGCAGCATGTGGATGTCTCCCCCACATCCACAGTCCTTGGGGCAGGAGCAGGGCCAGAGCTAACCACAACAGTAGCACACAGGGCAGGGGTGGGTTCCAGATTCTGCTACTGCCGGTTTGCTCAGAGATACACTGTGCGGTTGGGCACATGCCATACAGACAAATGTGCAGCACAGAAGCAAAAAATAAGATGGCGGTGCCTGTAGTACCACCAAGAGAACTGGCTCGGGAGCATGGTAGGCCTCAATCGCCGCTGGTTCCAATGAGTGACCCCAGCCACTAAGTTACTAACAGTTCTATAGAATCAGTCCGAACCGATAAAAACCCACCTCTGACCCAGGGATACAGTGGGTGCATTCTTTACCTTTACTACAGAAAAATCAAGCTGCAAAATAAATCCAGTTGTATGGAGTAACGTTTTCTGATCAAAGGGTTCCATTTTCAAGCTGGATACCAAACATTTTCATTATCTCAATCTTGCAACACTTTTACAAGCTGTTGGAGTTTGTCCCCAGTCCCAACATGGCAGATTTGTATTACTCTACTGGTCGTTACAGGCTTCCCCCAATCGAAAAAAATCAAAAAGAGCTTCCTAGCCTCTTTGCTCTTCACAATCCTCATTCCTCAGGGTTTCCTTCAAAAGGCAAATTATGTGTATATTTAAAGATTACATTCTAGGGTTGTTTGAGGCCTTCTTCCACTGTCTAGAGCAGAGGCCTCCAACCTTGGCAACTTTATGAGGTGTGGACTTCAACTCCCAGAATTCCTCAGCCAGCCATGCTGGCTGAGGAATTCTGGGAGTTGAAGTCCACACCTCATAAAGTTGCCAAGGTTGGACACTTCTAGTCTAGAGGAATAAAATATTTACCACAGTGGAGGGAGATAATATATCATCAATTACCATTATCATTATTTATTTATTTTGTCAAACAAGTATAGAATTATAGTTTGAATTAACATAACATAAGTAGAAAGTAGTGATAAAAAGGACAGTAGGGATGGGATGGTAGGCACAATGGTGAGCTTATGCACACCCCTTACATCCCCTTAGAAAAGGGGAGAGATTGACTGTTGATAATGTAAGGTTGAAGATTTTGGGATTGGGGGAGGAAACAAGGTAGTGAATTCCAGGCATTGACCACTCGATTTCTGAAATCGTATTTTCTGCAGTCAAGTTTGGAGCGGTTTACATTTAGTTTGTATCTGTTGCATGCTCTTGTGTTGTTAAAGGTGAAGTAGTCACTAGCAGGGAGGACATTTTGATGTATGATTTTATGAACAACAGTTTTATCAGTTCGAGGGATGTGGTTGTAAATTGTCTAAATGTAGTATTTGAAGTCTGGAGGAGTAAGGTAATTTGTTTTGAGAGGAAGAGTGAAGGACTCTTCTAGTGAAGTATTTCTGGACTTTCAATTGTGTCAATGTCTGTTATGCATTGAGGGTTCCATATAGGTGAGCTGTATTCAAGAATTGATCTGACGAATGTTTTGTGTGCTCTGATTAGCAGTTCAGAGTTCAGAGAAGAAGCTACGTAAGATTAGATTTACAGCTCTTAAAGCCTTTTTGGCAATGCTGTTACAGTGGGCTCTAACACCTAGGTCATTGGATATGAGTACTCCAAGGTCTTTGACAGAGTGAGGGTCATCTATGAGTTCAGTTCTTCCAAATGTGTATTTAGTATTTGGTTCTTTTTACCAATGCAAGGACAGAGCATTTGTTGGTTGAGATTTAAAGTTGCCAAAACAATTTTCCAAAGCCAGATCCCTTGACCTCATGCCATTTAGGTATTAATCGTTCCAAAATTAGTTTTAGATTGTCACCAGCAGAGGGCAGCAGGATTATTTCTTACACTCTTCCAAGTTGGCGGCTTAGCCAGGAGAAATGCTGGAGGGAGCCCAAATCGGGTGGTTTGCAAGAGGGCCTGCAAAAACTGGAAAGGCAAAGTGCAAAAAGGGAAAGGCCAGAGCTAATATGTCCAACCTCAGATTGACTGGAGCTTCTTTTAGGGACTCCCTAAATAACTAGAGCTCATATGCTTGCACCACCAACTTATTGCTGCAGTCCCATGTAGCTTGACTCTGAATTGTCACACTATAAGCAGAGCAAAGTTAGGAAAACATACAGAGGCAAGGCATATGCTCTGAAAACAATTATTTGTACCTCTCATACACATATACACATACACACTATTCCCCACAACAAACAAACAAGATGCATTGCAAATATCTCCCCTGAGAGCTAATGCAGCAATCCACCTGAACCCCAGTGTAAGGTTTCCAGATTGATAACACTGAATAAACAATGGGTTTGCTTGAAAAAGCAGTAATTTCAGCAGCGGCTGCCTTTATGCACAAAATGAAACGAAGAGCTAATTAGGGACAAATAAAGCCAACATCCTTGTGATCCAAGGAGAACACTAGTTAACCTGAATATGAATTGTGAATAAAAGGAGAACTTGTGTTTTGCCTGCATGGTTTTCAGGCACCCCAGCCAGGAAAACATCATAGATTTATTTATTTTTTTAAATCTGATTTCTGTTTCTCCTAAAGTCCAAAACATTTGAGAATAATTCCTGCTCTTCATTATTCTTAGAATCAGTTCAAGATCATGAGTATTTTCAAGGAAGGCTTATTCACACTTCATGCCACCTCAGCCACTAACATTTACCTGGGGGTGGAATTATCTGCCATTAGAATTGTCCTTTAAGTTTCCCCCATCTATATTCTCAACTGGAAAAATCCAAACGAGTGAAAGGGAACAACTATGAAATGCCTTTGGCCAGTAGCCTGAAGAACCCCCTTCTGGAGGCAGTGCCGTGGCCTAAAAGATGTCGAATGTGCCACTTCCATATTGCCTGAAGAAAGTGTTCATCCTCCCACAGCCAGTGATGAATGTTGCCTGGCCACATCTAATCTCAGGTGGTTCCTCCCTGGAGAAATCATTTTCACTTCAGTTTTTCTTTCCCTCTCTCTGGCTGAAAATCTTTGGGTTCCTTCAAGCCTATTTGTACAGATTACATTCTTAACGATGTAAGAATCCCTATTAATTTATTTATGTATTTATCTGAATGTACACTATAGAAATCGGCTAGAGTGACATATACTACTACAGTATTTGGAATTATCTGTACCCATAACAAGTAGTTGGAAGTATTGGTCAAAATCCTAGAAGTAATACAGTCATAAAGGGTGGAGAGGAAGAAATGGAATAGAATAGAAATTCTTTATTGGCCAAGTGTGATTGGACACACAAGGAATTAGTCTTCAGTGTATAATCTCTCAGTGCACATAAAAAATACTTTCATCATGTAGGATAAATGTGTAAGATAAAACACATTTAAGGGTTAAATAAGGTTCAGGAGGGAAGTGTTTTTAATAGGAAAGTGAACATAAAAACAAGGGGGCACAAGCTGAGGTTAGTTGGGGGAAAGATCAGAAGCAATGTGAGAAAATATTTTACTGAACGAGTAGTAGATGCTTGGAACAAACTTCCAGCAGACGTGGTTGGTAAATTCATAGCATCTGAATTTAAACATACCTGGGATAAACATATATCCGTCCTAAGATAAAATACAGGAAATAGTATAAGGGCAGACTAGATGGACCAGGAGGTCTTTTTCTGCTGTCCATCTTCTATGTTTCTTCTATGTTTCTGCATAGTGATAGTCATAGAATACTAAATAAGCAATCAAATCATACTAGGAAATTAAATAAAACATAAATCGTAAAGATACAAGCAACAAGTTTATAATAAGCGGGAGGAGCTAGGTAATAGGAAGTATGGGAGGAATAATAGTAATACCGTCTTAGTAAATAGTTTGATAATGTTATGGGAATTAGTTGTTTAGCAGAGTGATGACATGCAGAAAAAAATATCTTTGTGTCTTGCTCTATAATGTCTTGACATAGGGTAGAAGTTGAAACAAATTATATCCAGGATGTGAGGGGCCTGTACATGTTTTCACAGCCCTCTTTTTGACTCGTGCAGTATGCAGGTCTTCAATGGAAGGCAGATTGGTCAGAGAGTTTCAAGTGATCCTAAACCAGAATGCTCTAGAACAGGAGAACTAAATCAGTGGTCCTCAACCTTTCTAATGCCGCAACCCCTTAATACAGTTCCTCACGTTGTGGTGACCCCGCAACCATTAGTCTAGCTCCAATTCTCCCAACAGAGCTTTGAGCTGATTGGCAGGAAGATCAGAGGGACACCCCCACTGCAAACACCTGATTGGTTGGATTGTAAAAAATATGTTCCAAGGCACCAGAATAGAAGCTTTAGTTCCTAACACCATGGGAAATTTGTCTTTTCCCATGGTCTTAGGCGACCCCTATGAAACGGCCATTCAACCCCCAAAGAGGTCCCGACCCCCAGGTTGAGAATCACTGGTCTAAATGAAACAATAATCCCTTGCAATTATCATGTGCTAACCAAAACCACTTGATAGAACTAGTACCAGCCTCATTGTAGTTGGCCCCAGTGTGTATATGCAAGCATGCATTCTTATAAGAGTCATATGTTACCCCAATCCCTGACCCCCATATTCTGCTCTTATGGGCAGGTTGAAGGACTGGGACTGTTTTGGCCTGCCTGTGCCCTTAGAGAAAGGAAATACCCAAATTTCCTTTCTCCCGCTTGTTTGTTTGATTGATTTTTACGTCGCCCTTCTCCTTAGAGTCAGGGCGGCTTACAACATGTTAGCAATAGCACTTTTTAACAGAGCCAGCATATTGCCCCCGCAATCCGGGTCCTCCTTTTGAATTCCCTTTATGGTCCCTCAATCATGTGTCTGGCTGTCTTCTATTCATGCCACCCTTACCTGGTGGTGCTTTTTCCCATGACCTGTCTGATTATTGTACAATCACACAGAGAGAGAGTGAGTATGGACTCAGGCAGGCACTGCCCAGCCACCCATCTCTATGTCTCTGCCTTAAAATAACTTTTAATGGAGTTTTAGTTTGTTAATGTTTTAGCCTTAGATAATGTTCGACTTCTTTTTGTAGCTATTTGTTGTATTCATACTGTTGTTGTAAGCTGTTGTAAATAATAAAGAAATAAACCCCCCAAACACCAAAAAAATGAAACAGAACAAGATGCTTAAACTGCCATGGAAACTGACTGCAAGAAAATAGGGGGGGGGTCTCCAGGAGAAGACCTCGACTACACTCAGCTGGCAGTTTGATCTCATCCAGCTCCTCAAACTTCACCTTTAATTCAAAATGAGTAATAAATGAGTTATAAAAGAATCCATAAAAGGGTTTAAATTCTGTCCCTTTTGTTGCTTATTTGGAACACCCGAGGAGTGCAGAATAGGGGTGTGTGTGTTGTGTGTGCGTGTGCATGCACACATCCACAGGCACCATTACAGGTTCTTACAGAAGCTATTATTTCGATGACTGACTCCTATTAGACTTTGTTAAAGAACTATGGTGGAGATTAATCAATTCTTCATTAAAGACTCATCCCTTGGGAAGGGAGATGGAGCAACAGAAGGGCAAAATTGAATTGACCCTGGATTGCTATTAAAAATGTAGCTCTTCCTTGGGCCTTTGGACAAACTCCGTACTTCCTTTTCAACACGTAGAATCCACAATGGCATTATTCACTTTCACAAGTAAGATTCTCAACTTGTTGCTAATCCCATCTGCAACGCTGCCAGAGCCTGAATGGGGTGTGAATATTTCTGCTGACAAACCGAGCATGCGTTTATTATTACTATTTTAAAACTTTTCAGAAAAAGACAAAAAGGAAAGAGAAAAAAGGAGGGGAAAAAGAGTCAAAAAGAGGAAAATAAGCACAAAATGAATACATAGAATTAGATAAGCACTTGCAATATTTGATTAATTGTACATGATTTAATACAGTGGTACCTCGACATACAAGTTTAATTCGTGCCAGAGCCGACCTCGTATCTCGATCAATTCGTATCTCAAACCAATGCATTTAGATTTGGCTTTTTGCGCCGAGATAACTGGAAAAAATGGAATTCTTGCACCACCTAGTGGACGCTCGGCTCGTATCCCAAATTTGAACTCGGGTGTCGAACAGAAATTTTGCTCGCGTCTCAGCTCGTAACTTGGAATACTTGCATGTGGAGCAGCTCGTATCTAGAGGTACTACTGTACTGTATATAATTTTAAAAACTGCAGAACATTGTTAAAATTCAAATAATATATAAATATAAAAATCAATAACGAGGTTATTGATGTATTTCCTTTACCATATAGCATAAATCAGCAAATAAGATTAGAAGCGAACCGGTGGCAAAGGTAAGTGGAACCCATCCCTGCATTTCAGACAAAGGGCTATCCATTCTCTTCTTAAAAACTTCCAATATTGGAGAATTTTCAACTTTTCGAGTCAAACTTGTTCTACTGATTAATTGTTCTAATAGTCAGGAAATTTCTCCTTATTTCTAGGTTACTTCTCTCCTTGTTTAGTTTCCACCCATTGCTTCTTGTGCTGCCTTCAGGTAGCCTGGAATTTCTCTAGAGCTCAACAGGATGATCCTCTTATAAAAAGAAAAACTTTGTCTCACTCATATTGTTAGATTTGCACAGGAATGAAGAGTTGAGACGTAGGCCAGTTCAGCACCTTTATTGAGAATCAGCTCATACTAGAAATGGGCTGCTAGCAAGCTGCAGGGAAGCCATTTTTAAGGGCTGCCCTGAAACCAGCCGGGCACTGACAGCAGTTTATTTCTGCTGACGCTATATCGGCCAGTCAGCGGCGACTGTGTAAATTTACTCTGTATGTTAGTACGTAACACATGTTGATATGCAATTTATCTGGAGGTAGTAAATCATGTTGATTGCAGCAAGATTTGCTTCTAAATAACCACACTATACAGTTCTGCGACACCATCCGGCACACCGTGTCGATCCCCAAACTCAGCTGATCCATTGTCTGGCTTTTATTTCTTTTCCTTGATCAAATTACATGGTAAAGCATTTCTTAACTACACAGAATTAGACTATTTTAGTACTATTTTGCTTCATTTCAGGCATGCCTGTAATTCTGAATAAATCTTCCTTTGGCTTAAAAACTCTTACTTTGGTCTTACACTAATTACCGTACGTGAAACCCATTAAGTCTTACAAATACTAAAATGCATTGCTTAAGCAGTATTTAAATTCTTTAACTTTGGATTTTTATCTTACTTCAGAGTACCCTATTTTAGTACAAGTAATAAATTGAATAGCTGATGTACATAACAATTCCAATGTCGCTTAGCTGCTTTTTTATCTTAAGAATTCTATCTTAAGAATAAAGAAAAGTGGCTAAATTAGTTAGCAGCATCTAGATTTAAGCTCTATGGAAAATTGGATTGGCATAATTTCATTTGCTTTTGACAAGATGATAGAACGCTTCTAAGGATAGCAGTTAGGCTGGGAATCATAAAATGCCACAAAGATTGTCTAAGTCCCAAGTCCCCAATGTAGTGCCCAAGAGTACCAAGATTTCACAAGCACCCTTCTTGGCCTCTGCCAGACTTCCTACTCTACTGGGTTTAAAAAAAAAAATTAAATAATAACTACATAAATTGAAGGCAGATGTGCTGTTAAAAGCAAAGCAACAGTCTTGCAGTCTTTATTTTTAAGAGTGCCTCAAGCCCTAAAAAATAAAAATAATGGGTGGTTGCAGTCAAATACTTTGTTCAGTATGCCACTTTAATTGTTGAGAAACAAGAGGAAGTGAAGTTGGCTAGCAAGGCAGGAGGAAGGGGTGGTAGTTAACCCAACCCTGCCTTCTTTGGCAATTGCTCTTGGTTAGCTGGCCACCACGCAGCACAGCAGCCAATGGTGGGTTGGCCAGTACTCTGCCATTTTCTGAACTGCAGTCAAAATTTCAAATATGCCCACTTGGATCCAGAGAACTGAGTACCCTTGCCATTGGCAGGAACAAGAGAAACGGCATCAAGGTGGCAGAGGAGAATTTTGGAGAACATTTCAGAAGAGGGGACAGGATCATCAACCAAGTGGGGATATCAGAGTTGTGGTGATAGGTGTGATGGTTCGCTTGCATCCTGTGAAAATAGTTATGGACTCAGTAGCCGCAGAGACTGTGGTGGGGCGAGGCAGGCATCCTATATTCCTGGCACCTGAGACTGACAGTGAAATTAATGAGGAGTCAGGGTCAGAACAACCCAGGCCTTCTGCACTTCCTGGCATGAGTGAGTCAGCTCTTCCTGTCAGGAATGATTTAGCATTTCCTGTGCTAAGTGGCTCAGGGAAAGAGGAGGAGTCTCTTCTAGATGCCAAAGTTCGGAGGGCATCTAGGAGACATGAATGGTTGGCTGAGGGGAGATTGACCCATAAATAGTATTGCTAGCTATTAGGTCACGCCCTCACACTATTTAAGGGTGAGGCATGCTTCGCCTTGTTGTAGAAAATGACATTGTTCATTTCAAAATCACTTCGTCTTGACATTTGAATTCAGTTTGTGTTTCAAAAGAGCACATTCTTAGCTTTGCTAATGAACTTCAGTGTTCCAGTTACTTTCTGAGAACTACACCTTAGAACTCTTGCTGCAGCTGGTAATTATTACTTTGTTTATCTTCGCTCTGGGATTTTGGCCAAGACTTTGCTAGATTTGCTTCTGTCTTTGAAAAGCCTCTTAAAAGTCTCTTACAATACTGTAAATATTAAATCCTTTTATTCCTTAGACAATTTGTGTGCATCTGATTATCGGGGCTCGGCACTAAGACAGAACAATAGGAGTAAACAAAACCTTGCTCTCTGTGTAACAAGGCCACACGTTCCCTTCATCCCGTGGAGATTGTGGTCTTCCCTTTCAGCATCTCCCTGCCTCATCTTTTGTGTGCCGAAGGAAGGAGTCTAAACTCAGTGGTGCAGTTTGGTTTTGAACAAAAGAAGGAATTAGCCAACTTACATTGATTGGCACGTTTGTTTCATCCGCAAAGCTATGATTTCAGAGGAGCTCTTTGTGTGCGAGAGAGCGAATGCGAGAGAGAATGGATTTTATAAAAGAGGCATCATTGTAAAAAGCAAACAGAATTAACACGAGGAAGAAGCAAAATAAACAAAACCTTTCCATCGCAGGGAGCAAATGCAATGAGCTGGCAATTCTGCAAGATCTCTTGACATGCCGAAGTGTGGACGAACATTTTTTTTTTATTTTGTCCAATACACAATGAGGGTTTTAGTGGATATATATATATATATATATGTGAATGATGAGGCAGCAGCCATCTCGATCACCGGAACATCGAGATGGCTGCTGCCTCATCATTCACACATATACCTGGAACTCGCATTTTTAGGACTATTCTTGATATATATATATATATACACACACACACACACACACACACACACACACACACACACACACAGTAAAACACATGATGAAGGTTATAGAGGAGATAGTCATAGTAAAATATATCTAAGAAATAATAGAAAAGAAGATATAGGAATAGAACATATCAATGAAAGAATAGAAGAAGAGATATAGGAATAGAAGAAAGGAATAGGAATTATAGGAGAGCAATAGGACAGGGGACGGAAGGCACTCTAGTGCACTTGTAATCGCCCCTTATTGACCTCTTAGGAATCTGGATAGCTCAACCGTAGATAATTTAAGGGTAAAGTGTTGGGGGTTTGGGGATGACACTATGGAGTCCAGTAATGAGTTCCACGCTTCGACAACTCGGTTACTGAAGTCATATTTTTTACAGTCAAGTTGGAGCGGTTAATGTTAAGTTTAAATCTGTTGTGTGCTCTTGTGTTGTTGTGGTTGAAGCTGAAGTAGTCGCCGACAGGCAGGACGTTGCAACATATGATCTTGTGGGCAATACTTAGATCTTGTTTAAGGCGTCTTAGTTCTAAGCTTTCTAGGCCCAGGATTGAAAGTCTAGTCTCGTAGGGTATTCTATTTCGAGTGGAGGAGTGAAGGGCTCTTCTGGTGAAGTATCTTTGGACATTTTCAAGGGTGTTAATGTCTGAGATGCGATATGGGTTCCAAACAGATGAGCTGTATTCGAGGATGGGTCTGGCAAAAGTTTTGTAAGCTCTGGTAAATAGTGTGAGATTGCCAGAGCAGAAGCTACGTAGGATTAGGTTTACAACTCTTGAAGCCTTCTTGGCTATGTTGCAGTGGGCTTTGGCACTTAAATCTTTTGTTATTAGTATACCGAGGTCTTTAACGGAGTGGGGATTATCTGTGATAATCTGATTATTCAGTTCGTATTTGGAGTTCATATTCTTTTTCCCAATGTGTAGGACAGAGCATTTGCTAATTGAGATTTGAAGTTGCTATGTGTTAGACCACTCAGAAACAGAGTTCACGTCTTTTTGGGGAGTAATTGTGTTATCGGTGGTGTTGAAGAGTTTACATCGTCGGCGAAGAGGACACAGTTGCTTGTGATGTAATCGCAAAGGTCATTGATGTAGAGAATGAAGAGCGTTGGTCCCAGTACACTACCTTGGGGAACACCGCTTTTAACTAGCACGGGGGTTAGTCCTTTATGAGGAAGGGAAGTGCCCATTTTGATGGGATGTCAGATAATGGTGAGAGAAGGACAGTAGCTGATTGAAGGATTTGAGGAAGCTTCATTTAAGAACAGTGTTAAGGAAGTACAAACATTTACATTTCATACACAGGACAAACAAAGGCTCTGCAAGGTTGATGAAAAACGTTTCCCAGCTGGTTCACAAAGTTTCCTATTTTCTGGCCTTGGATGACCTTTTATTCAAGACCGCAAGCTTATCTGATGAAAGCCATGTCAGAAAAAGAGATCCAAAAACACTTTTGGGCAAATATACTTTTGTGGACTTCCTTGTGGCTGAGTGAAGCTGTTAAGAATATGTATTTTAAAACGGATGGCTATGTTGAGAAAGCTGTCCTTAGGAAACCCTGCTGGAGCAACAACAGTGCCATGAGTTTGAGGTTATCCTAAACCACAGCCAGGCATGTGATGAAATCAGTGGTCCCTGTTGCAAAGAGGAAAACACAATGTTCAGCATGAAAGCATACTGATGAGCTCCACGTTTGTTGTGTGGATGAAAAAATGAAGAATTTTATCTTGTGTTTATATATGGGCTTCCAATCAGTTGGCAATCCAACAACATAGAAAAAGGGGGCCAAGGGATGTGCAGCTAGTCCTCAGCTTTAAAGAACGTAAAATTCTAGTACAGTGTTCCCTCAATTTTCACGGGGGTTGCGTTCCCAGACTGCCCGCGAAAATCGAATTTCCGCGAAGTAGAGATGCGGAAGTAAAAACACCATTTTTGGCTCTGGACAGCCGAAAACTACCCGCGCACACCCTTTTCCAAGGCCGTGCAAGGAGCCAGGCTTGAAGTTGGGGGCAAGGAGCGACTAAAGTGCGGAGGCCGGCAAAGATTGTTTTGAATGTCGTCCACCCCTGCCCCACCAGCGCCTCCGGCCCCCTCGCTGCTACTCCCCGCCCGCCCGATCCGCCCCTCTCACCGGCTTTCTTGGGGCATGGGTCCTCCTGCAGCAGCACTAGCAACTACGGCTTCTCATACTCATTCAGCCGCTAGCCGCTCTGAGCGCTTTGAGAATGCCCGCCCTGCCCCTCTCGCAGTCCCTTAGCTGAGAGCGCTTTCATCCCAGCTGTCAGTGTAGGGGCTGCAGGAGAGGTGGGGCAGGCATTCTCACAGAGAGAGAGCAACAGACAGAGTGAGATAGAAAGGAGAGAGGGAGACAGAGAGGGAGACAGAGAGGGAGACAGAGGGAGACAGAGAGAGAGCGCAAGAGGGGGGAGAATGGAAGGGAGAGAGAGAGAGAAATGATAGAAAAAAGGGGAGAAAAAAAGAGAAATGAGAAAATGATTGAAGCTGAGAATGACAGGAAATGGCCTCATCAGCTAGCCATACCCTCACTGGGACTTGAACCTGCAACCTTTGCCTTGTAAGGAAGAGAATGTCTTTTGAAAACAAAGAAGAGGCAGTCACGCTATTCTCCAAAGCACCAGAAGACAGGAGAAGAAGCAATGGATGGAAACTAATCAAGGAGAGAAACAACCGTGACACCACCAGCGGGTCACTACCAGTTTGGGCAAAGTGATCCAAACCGACCCTGATGCTGTGTTTTATAGTGTTGGCAATCTGCCATATGTTCATTTTTAATATATTCATAGATTATTGGTGCACAATTTTTTGCTGGATCTTTTAAAAAAAATGGAAACTCAATCGCTTGCAGCTATTTTATCAACTTTCAGTTGGTCTAGGTAAGATATTGCTTTAATATGGATTTTAGATTTTTTTCCCGATACACATCATTGCTTCTTATTTTTTAAAGTTAACTTTCCCAGTTAAATGTTAGCAGAAAATATCCGCTGCTGTTTTGTTAATGTGCAACAAAAAGGAGGGGGGGAAACCATGGGAAGACAAGAAGGTATGCTTGTGACTGGAAGAAAGAGTCAATAGATTTGGGCAGAAGGAGATGGGGGCAAAACATCGTCTCCATCTACATCAGTAGTTATCAACCTTTCCAATGCCATGACCCCTTAATACAGTTCCTCATTTTGTGGTGACCCCCAACCATAAGTCTAGTGCCAATTCTCCCAACAGAGCTTTAAGCTGATTGGCAGGAAGGTCAGAGGGATATCCCCACTGTAAATCCCTGATTGGTCCTATTGTAAAAATATGTTCCAACGTGCCAGAAGCTTTAGTTCCTAACACCATAGGAAATTTGCCTTTTCCCATGGTCTTAGGTGACCCCTGTGAAATGGTTGCTTGACCCCCAAAGGGTTCCCGACCCCCAGGTTGAGAATCACTGCTCTACATGCAATAGAAAAGCCCCAAACTGAATTTAGCAACACCAAGGAATTGGTGTTTTTTCTTCTCTCTCAGCCAGAACTCCGGACTGATCCCTGATGGCAGATCCAAGGAAACATACATCATAATTCTCAAAACTCACCCCAGTTAGCATAACCTACTCCCCAGAGCCATCCCAATGTCAGCAATATTCTTGTGGCAGGAATTCCAGGGATAGTCAATGCCACCATCACCACCACCCTGTGGAAAAGCTTGGATCATGGACCCCTGAAAAGTCTTCCCTTTCTTGAAGCCTTCTACCACTTTCTCATATTTTGCAAAGACAGTTCTCTTTATAGGGAGCACAAAATATTATTTATCTTGGCACTATGATATTAGTCCCCCCACCCAGCTTGATGAACATATCTGGACACCTCAGCTTTCCAACAGTCAAGGGATTCAGTCAGCAACTCAGTGCGGGCTTGCACAACAGACTTAAAGTCTGCACTTCTATTTCTACATGTTTTTTCTCATCATTCCTATCACCCATCTCCTCCCACTTAGGACGGTGTGACTGTAACTTGTTGCTTGTATCCTTAAGATTTTTATTAATATTGTTTCTCCATTGCTTATTTGACCCCTAGGACAATCATTAAGTGTTGTGCCACATGATTCTTGACAAATCTATATTTTCTTTTATATACATCGAGAGTATATGCACCAAGACAAATTCCTTGTGTGTCCAATCACATTTGGCCAATAAAGAATTCTATCTATCTTTCTATCTATCTATTATCTATCTATTTATCTATCTATCTATCTATCTATCTATCTATCTATCTATCTATCTATCTATCTATCTATCTATCATCTATCTATCTTTCTTAAAGTGGGTATGGAAGTCTTCCATTTTGGGAAACAAGAGACACAACAACTCAGAACCTGATCAAATAAGATGAACTCACATTATCTAGTAAAGAGGTCGGCAACCTGTGGCTCTGGAGCCGCATGTGGCTCTTTGGGCCTTCTGCTGCGGCTCCCTGTCCCTTAAAGGTTTGGCCCCGCCCCTCACCCCTCATTTCTTTTTTCTTTTTTTCCTGCATGCACAGAGCAAAAAATTGCCAAAATCTTGCACATGTGTTATGTTCCCTCACAAGATTTTGCTTCCTGCGCATGCACAGAAGCAAAATCTTACTGGGGCGCGCACACATGCATGCCACAGACATAGAGCTGCGTGCACAGCTCCATTTTTGCTACTGGTGCACAGTGTGGGCCCTACCAGTTAGCAATCCGATACTGACTTCCTTACACTTCCTTACACTCTACACCAGTGGTTCTCAACCTTTCTAATGCCGCAATGCCTTAATACAGTTCCTCATATGGTGGTGACCCCCAACCATAAGTCTAGCGCCAATTCTCCCAACAGACCTTTAAGCTGATTGGCAGGAAGGTCAGAGGGACACCCCCACTGTAAACGCCTGATTGGTCGGATTGTAAAAATATGTTCCAAGACACCAGAATAGAAGCTTTAGTTCCTAACACCATGGGAAATTTGTCTTTTCTGATGGTCTTAGGTGACCCCTGTGAAACCGTCATTTGACCACCCAAAAGGATCCCGACCCCCTGGTTGAGAACCACTGCTCTACACAAATGTAGAGGATAGGAGTACCACCAATAAATCCCTTCTTTTTTCTTTAGCTCTTAATTTTTTCTCCCTTATACCCCCTGCTTTTCTTCTTCTTTTTTCTAAAAGAAAAAAGCCTTGGCTTTTACCAGAAAAAGGCTGTTATGGAAGTGAAAATATTGCAATTAATATCTGTTTTTCTTTGGCTGAATAAAAGAGTATTTCTGCCAACATCGTGATGGTGACAGCAGACAGATGGCTGAAGAAGCTGCTTGGAGTCTTTTGGAGGAGGAAGAGGAGCACAAAAATAGCAGAAACCAATGAACAAGCTCCTTCCTGGCTCCCTACTTTTGCATCCGTAATGTCCAGCGGCCCAAAGAAAGAACAGCTCCCAGGGGCTGCTGGAAAAGTGACCTCCTTCCACCTCAGAAACCTCTTAATGTCTATGGAGGTTCTCAGTCATCCGTGACATGGTTGTCCCAAAGATGCATTTTCAAGAGGCAACTGGACTTTCTGGTTTTTCTTTGAAGAGGTTTTGCTCCTCATCCAAGAAGCCTCTTCAGCTCTCAAGTGAAAGATATACACGGTTCCCTTGATTTTCGCGGGGGATGCGTTCCGAGACCATCCACGAAAGTCGAATTTCCGCGAAGTAGAGATGTGGAAGTAAATACACTATTTTTGGCTATGAACAATATCACAAGCCTTCCCTTAACACTTTAAACCCCTAAATTGCCATTTCCCATTCCCTTAGCAACCATTTAGATTATTACTCACCATGTTTCTTTATTAAAGTTTATTAAAAAAATATTTATTAAAGGCAGATGAAAGTTTGGCAATGATATATGACATCATCGGGCAGGAAAAACCGTGGTATAGGGGGGGAAACCGTGAAGTATTTTTTAATTAATATTTTTGAAAAACCGTGGTATAGACTTTTTGCAAAGTTCGAACCTGCGAAAATCGAGGGAACACTATATATATATATATTTAAAAACAGAAAGTCAAGTTACCTCTTGAAAAAGCACCTGTGGGACTTCCAAATCTTAATTATGGGCAAATTCCGGCTGTAGTTTTTATGGGTGGGTAGGCAGGGAATGTGTCCCTTACCTTTAAAAAATACCCCTCAAAACAGCTATGCAAACCCTGATACTAAGAGTTGGGGGGGTGGAGAATACCTCCAAAGGAAATCCATCAAGTGAAGAAGGATCCTTTTTTAAACTTCAGCATAAAGACACAGTCCTCTGACAACTGGCATTCAGCAAAGGCCACTTCCAATTAGTAAACAGCTGGATGTCTTTCTCCAGTGGAGGGTCATTTAAAAAAAATAGATTGCCTATATGGCTGTATTTGTTGATGCACTTAGAGAATACTAAAATTCTAACCCTGGAATCATTTTGACAAGAGAAGAGCATCCTTTGCATACACTCTGGGGTGGGGGGTTTTTGGTCAATAAAGGTGCTTTTCCATTTTCCATAACCCCCTGCAATAACATTCATTCTTCCCCCCCCCCAAACCAGGAGGGACTAAGGCTAATAGACCAGTTTTACAGTTTTACATCTCCCCCCCCCTAATTTTTTTTTAATACATAGTTTTGACCATCTTGCAGCTTTGGAAAAAAGAAATTCTGCTTAATAATGCTGTATTAAAATGACCATCATTTTTGACCATTTGCATTTACTTTATCTTTATCTTTTTCTTTTACGTACGCTGAGAGCATATGCACCAAGACAAATTCCTTGTGTGTCCAATCACACTTGGCCAATAAAATTCTATTCTATTCTATTCTGACAGTGATTAAAAAATAACTTTGCAATTAGTCCTTGCATTTCCTATCGCAGGTCTGTAAGGTAAAGGAAAGCTGAAGTAAGATTCTAAGCACTTAGTTTCACTTAGCAGTTGTTTCTCTTAACCAATTTGCTGGTTCCAAGTGTGGTCTCTAGAGAAGGACTACCTGTATCTCCATTGCTAACAAGTTCAATAGATGAATTCGTTGGAGAAATTCCACATGGATTCAGAAGTACTTGTAGCAAAATGAAGCTAGAGGGAAGTTTTGACCCGCTCCAGAGTACATTTTCTGTACTCAACATTTCTTACAAAAAGAAAGGGAAAACAACTCCCAAAAGGTGTAGCTTTTGATAAAGTTGGAACAGCAAGAGGTTAGAGGTGGAGGTGTAGATAGCAAGAGGACAAGGAAAACTGTAAAGACAGATAAAAGATGGTCTGAGTCCTATTAGATGTGTGGCCTACAAATAAAAATAATAAATATTTTTTAAAGGATGACTTTAAAAGGTATTAAAATGACTATTAAATAACTTTTTTTAAAAATTGTGTAAAATTTGATAGGCTGAGTCATCTTAGCTCTGTCAATCTTATGCTCCGGTGAGTTGGTTCTTCAAGGAATCCGTTCTGAAGGCCTAAATCTTTGGGGGAGGGGGATTGAGAGGAGGCACCAGTTGCCTCACTATTTCATACCAGTACAGAAGCCTCACGTGCTGCTGGAGAATTAACAATGAGGGCTGGAATGACAACTCAAACAATTGGACTACTCCATAAATTCTATAGAAATTGATTTGAGCCTTTATTATTTAAAGTCCTTCTCTTTCAGGAATCAAGATTAGAGGTCTTTCAGCAGATAAGTTGTACTGTACATCCATTCCTTAAACCTGTCTGGCAAAGAGAAGTCCCCAGACTAATAAAATGTTTATGCTACTTACTCCCTTTAATGGCTGAGTGTAAATTGGCAAAGAACCTTTAAAAAAAATACCTTTAATAAAATTGCTAGGTATAAAATAGGCGTTGATTGCTTACCTGAACGCCTCTTCTCGTACGGTGAGCGGGTACAGCAGTCACACGGGGTTGCTCATGTCCAATCCGGTGGAACTGAGCCTAGTGTTAAAAAAGCTTGCTGGATCCGCCCCTTCCCCAGAATTCGCGAATCCATAGACTAGGCTCAGCTGTGAAGCTCTGTAGTGTTCAACTCTCATTGTTAGAGGAAGAAAGGTTATAGGAAGGTAAAGAAGACACATACAAGGGCGGGAAGTGACTGCTGTACCCGCTCACCGTACGAGAAGAGGCGTTCAGGTAAGCAATCAACGCCTATTCTCCGTACTGAAGGAGCGGGTCCAGCAGTCACATGGGACATACCCAATAGATGGTCCCTAGGGTGGGATTAGATTGCTATCGTGAGAGATAACGGATTGGAGTACCCTTCTGCCGAAGGCAGCGTCCGCTGAAGCGTAAGAGTCAATCTTGTAGTGCCTGATGAAGGAATTTGGCGAGGCCCAAGTGGCTGCTTTGCAGACCTCCTCCAACGGGGCTTGAGTCGCCCAAGCGGCCGAGGTGGCTGCGCTCCTGGTGGAATGCGCTGTAATGTTCTTTGGAACTGAAAGGGAGGCCGACTCGTAGGCCTTAGATATAGTCCCTCTGATCCAACGGCCAATCACTGTTGAAGACACTTTGGTACCCATGACTCTGGGGTGATAGGCTATAAAAAGTGCTTCTGACCTCCGAAAGGGTCCTGTGCGTTGGATATAGATCCTCAGCGCTCTGATGAGATCCAGGGTGTGCCATCTAATTGCCAAGGGATGGTCCCGTTGGAGACAGAAGGAAGGTAAGACAATATCCTGTGTTCTGTGGAACATGGAACTGACCTTGGGTAAGAAGGTGGGGTCCAGTCGCAAGACTACCTTGTCCTGATGGAATTGGCAGAGGTCCTGCCTGATTGAGAGGGCAGCCAGCTCCGAAATGCGTCGGGCAGAGGTAATAGCCACCAGGAATGCTACTTTAAAGGATAGGTACCTGAGGGACGCCGATTTTAGGGGTTCGTATGGTGCCTGCGTGAGGGAATGGAGAACCCGTGGCAAATCCCAGGATGGATACCTGTGGACCTTGGAAGGTCTGAGGTTGGCTATACCCTTGAGGAATTCCTGAACTTCTGGAAAGGAACGGAGAGGCTGTCTGCGGGGCCCCGCTAGGACAGAGGAAATGGCCGCCAGATGACGCCGGAGGGTGCTGGTGGAAAGTCCTTGATGGAAACCTTGCATAAGGAAGGAAATGATCCTGTGTATGGGGATGCACAGGGGAGAGAGTCCTTCCTGTAGACACCACTGGTGAAACTTGGACCACGTATGGTCGTAGATTCGATTGGTCGAACCCCTTCTGGCCTTTAAAATGACCTCCACTGTATCGGGGTCGTGGCCACGCAGTTCTAAGTCTCTCCTGATAACAACCAGGCGGTGAGGTGGAACCACTCCGGGTCTGGATGGAATGAGGCCCCCTGCCGCAGCATATCCCCCGAAACGGGGAGTCGCCAAGGGTCCTGGACGGACAACTGTTGGAGATCCGCGAACCAGGGCCGGCGGGGCCAATGAGGGGCGATTAGGATTACTCGGGCCCTCTCGGTGAGGACCTTGTGAATCACGTCCGGGAGAATTGGAATTGGAGGGAATGCGTAAAGTAGGCCTGGAGGCCATGGGCTCCGGAGGGCATTGATTGCTTCCGCTCCCGGGGATGGAAATCTGGAAAAAAAGCGAGGGAGTTGGGCGTTCGCATTGGTCGCGAAGAGATCCAGAACTGGTAGGCCGAATCTGAGGCTGATCTGATGGAACAGGTCTTGATGGAGATTCCACTCTCCTGGGTCTATCGTTGCTCGAGATAGCCAATCCGCCTGGACGTTGAGGCTCCCCGAGATGTGATCGGCTAGGAGCGACCGAAGATGTTTTTCCGCCCAAAGGCCTAACTTGAGGGCCTCCCTCATGAGGGCCTTGGATCTCGTGCCCCCCTGTCTGCAGATATGGCTTTTTGTGGCAATGTTGTCGGTGAGAATGAGAACGTGCCGGTTGGGAATGCGAGGAGAGAAATGCTTCAGAGCCAGGGATACGGCTCTTAACTCTAGCCAATTGATTGGCTTGGAAGCTTCCTCCGGGGACCACGTGCCCTGGGCTATCATCCCCTGGGCGTGGGCGCCCCATCCCGATAGACTGGCATCTGTGGTGATGACAAATTGATCCGGGCACCTGAACGGGGATCCTTTGTCCATGGCCGGAGACTTCCACCACTTGAAGGATCTGCGAACCATTGGTGGGATGACAATGCGACGACTCGAGTTGCTGTGCCCCGATCTCTGAAAGGGTAATAGGAGCCACTGTAGTTCCCTAGCATGAAGGCGAGCCCAGGGAATGATGCCTATGCATGACACCATCTTCCCCAAAAGGGAAGACAGGGATACTATGGAAACTGAAGGTTGAGATAAAATGCTTGAAATTAACTCCCCTATACTGATTTTTCTCTCAGGAGAGAGAAAGACCTGGGAGGATTCTGAATTAATAACGGATCCCAGGTGTAAAATGGATGTGGAAGGTTGGAGATGACTTTTGTCAAAGTTGATGGAAAATCCATGGTCCTGTAGAACTGACATGGTGACAGAAAGGTCTGTTTTCACTTTCTCTAGGGAGTTCCCATGAATCAAAATATCATCAAGGTAACATAAAATGTGGATGGGAGACGCCCGGATATAGGCCGCCAGGGACCCCAAGAGCTTTGTAAAGACCCGAGGGGCCGAGGAAAGGCCAAATGGCATCGCCCTATACTGGAAATGCCTGCCCTGAAAGGAGAAACGTAAAAATTTTCTGTGGCATTTGGCTATAGGAATATGGAGGTAGGCCTCAGTGAGGTCTAAAGAGACCATGAAATCTCCCGGGTGGATGGCGGCCAAAATAGATGATAAGGAGTGCATCTTAAACTTCCTATATTTGATGAATAGGTTCAGCTTCTTTAAATCCAAAATAGCTCTCCAACCTCCGGAGGATTTTGGAACCATAAATAGGATGGAATAAAAACCTAGACCCTTCTGACCGGGGGGAACCGGTTGAATGGCTCTGATGGACAATAAGTGGGAAATGGCCTCCTCCATACGGTTACAATCTGAGGAGGACCTGGGAGAAGGGCAGGAAATAAAACGTTTCGGGGGGGGAGAAGTAAATTCTAAAAGAAGGCCTGTTTGAACAGTGTCAATGACCCAGGGGTCCTTGGAGGTGAGACGCCAATTAGAGGCGAAATGGGCTAGGCGGCCACCTATGGGAATCGAGGAAAAACTACCATCTAGGTTTTTTTGAAGCCCTGTTAGAGGACGCTCCCCTTTGGAAGCGAAAACCTCTGCCCCTGGAGTTCCTACCTTGGGAACGAAAGCGGGGGGAATACTGACCTGGAGATCTCTGATAGGAAGCCGCTTGATCTTGTTGACGCCCTGGGCGACGAAAGGACTGCGTTTTGGTAGCCTTTTTGGTGGTTGGACCCAATACTTTCTTCTTGTCCGTGGTTTCCGTGAGGAGTGGATCCAGAAGATCCCCGAAAAGAAGGTCGCGCTTTAAGGGTCCCAGAGATAACTGCCACTTCTGACGTACTCCTGCTTGCCAAGGGCGAAGCCATAGGAGTCTTCTTGCCGTTGTAGAAGCTGCAATAGACTTAGCAGAAAATCTAGTAGATTGTAAAGTGGCATCAGCCACGTACTGAGCAGCTGCAAAGACCTTGTTGAAGTCTTGTTGACCTCTCAAGTCATCGGGAGGAATATGCTGTTGAAGTTGGCGAAGCCACAGAAGCATGGCTCTGGAGAAAAAGGAAGCCGCTGCAGAACTTTTAATGGCCCAGGAATCTGCGGTGAATCCTCTTTTGAGCATCTGTTCAATCCGCTTGTCCTCTGGGCGGAGGACTTCCTCTGCTTCGCCTGGCACAGCAGCCGCCGAGTGAAGGATCTTGACAGGTTCATCCGGTTTAGGAAAGGATAGGAGCTCCTCATAGGAAGAGGAGAGTTTGTACAACTTTTTGTCCTTGGTTGTGGGATTAAGCCCAGAGGCTGGGAAATCCCACTGCTTAAGTAAGGCATCTTTAAACAATTTAGGCATAGGAATTACCTCGTTATCCTCCTGTTCCTCTGTGAAGTAAGGTAAATTCTCCTCCGGGGGATCAGTGGATGTGGAGGCCTGTTTCTCCTGGGCCGCCAATCCCGTAGAAATTCTAGCTTTGAGGAGGAGAGATTTGAACAATTGAGAGGGAAAAATAGTAATTGGAGAAGGAACCTTTATTTGGGATTCCTCATCATCTGAGAGGCCTTGAAAGGGATCCTCATCCTCCTCCATATCCTCATATTCGTCCTGAGAGGAATCTGATTCATCCTGAATAGGAGCTCTAACCGTTGGGGAAGAACCCAAGGGGCGGGAGGGACGAGGAGGTGGAGGAGGTAAGGGAAGCGCATTGATGGAAGAGAGTTTAGCATCAATGGCCTTGGATAACACAGAAAAAATAGATTGGAATTCAGGAGGTAAACTAGAAATATCAGCAGGAATGGCAGAAGAATCCCTGAGGGCCTGGGAGGATCCTGGCTGGGAGGAATCTTCAATAATATCTGGTTCCTCTGGACCTACTCCCCATAGGTTAGGTTGGGGTCTGTCTAGGTTTGGCTCATCCAGAGATAACACAGTGACCCCAGAAGAAGGCAGATTAGAAGCCTCTGGGGGGTCATGACTACTGAGTACTTGGGCCTGTACTTTCAAACGCTTTGCTGATTTGTCATGGATTTTTTGTAGGGCTAGGTCCCTTCTCTTCTCGGCCCTGGTGACTTTGGTCGAGGGGCGGGCCCCTGAAGAAGAGGAGGTCGAGGCCTGGGGGATACTGGTAATCTCATCGCCTGTAGGCCTGGCCTCTCTGGGACCTTGAGTGGTGCCTCTCTTGGGAAAAGTAGCCATAGTCTGACAATTAACAGAAGACAAGGCTGAGCCAAAAAACTGAATAATTAGGGAGAAGAATTTCAAAGACTTCCCAAGAGGAATGGATCCTGCTCCTAGGCCTCGGAGCTGCTGAGACTTGAGGGCAATCTGGGCAAACCCAGAGTTCGTGTCCCCAAATACAGCGTGGCCAGCCTCCCTAAACTTTAATTAAAGTAACCAAGGCACTCTGGTTGGAGGCTTAGCCGGTGGAGAATTAAGCCTGAGCGTCCCAAAGCCCACTCCGGGATCCAAGCGGTGGACTGAGGCCTACGCGGCTGGCAGAAGGCCAACACGAGAGGCCTAAATTTAAAAAGGGCGCGAAGGCCTTCGCGCCGAAAAATCGCTCCGTAATAGAATTCTTAAAGGGGAAGCGATCGACTAAGTCCAGGAGACTAGAAACAAGCGTCTCACTCCGCAGGAGGTATTTCTTAAGCCCTTTAACAATAGTACTATAATAAATCAATGAAGCAATACTTGCACCAAGACCTCCAGGCCAAAGGATTAAAGGAATCCACAAGCGGCAGCGGGGATCGTAAACGGCAAAACAGCCGGGGGAAAACGAAACCGCAACTTCTCCCAAAGGAAAAAAGCCGAGCCACAAACGGCTGGCGCTATTAGTGCAAGTAAACAAATAAGGATAAACAATTCTTACTACTTTTGAAGGAAAGATCGAAGGGAAGGTGTTAGAATGTTGAACGAGCTATCACAATACAACCGCAGGATATGCGAACTGAGCGAATTCTGGGGAAGGGGCGGATCCAGCAAGCTTTTTTAACACTAGGCTCAGTTCCACCGGATTGGACATGAGCAACCCCGTGTGACTGCTGGACCCGCTCCTTCAGTACGGAGAACAGAGACCTAGAAGAGTGGACGCAGAAGTCCTGAGAAATTGCAAATATGCTTTGAACCCACTACTACATTGTTCTAAGAAAAGATCTTGCTTCAAATCTAATAATTCCATTTATATACAAGGTTTTTTCTTCCTTCACCTGATAGAGGTTGCATAATATGAATCAGTGTTGAGGTGCAGCTATCTGGATGGAGTACCCTTGGGTAGTTCTTCTATATTTATTACAAATGAGGCGTGTAAAAATCCAGATTTCAGTTGATCACACAAACCTCTTAATTGTATACACCTTTTAATTATTTCTGTTAACTATAACCTCTTATTTTGTATTGGAGTTCTTTCACTGATGGCACAATGGTTAGAATGTAGCATTGCAAAGTAAATCTGCCCAGTCTGGAGTTCAATCCTGGCTCAAATTTGACTCAGCCTTCCATCCTTCCAAGGTTAGTAAAACGAGGACTCGAATTGTTGGGGGCAATATGCTGTCATTTGTAAACCACTTAGAGAGGGCTATAAAGCGCCATGAAGTGCTATAGAAGTCTAAGTGCTACTGCTACTATCAAGAATTATTTTCATGGCTATTTTATTTTTAACTACAGATTAATTAAATCTCTACTGTTATGAACCAGAAGTTAATATGAAGTGTGCCATGCTGGCATCTGCCCTTTTCAAAACAAAAGATTCACATAACCATGTGAGGAAGATTTAAATGACGCAGACAAGTGAGCTGTTTACAATTGAGTGGAATTGGGGAAACACGTAAAGGAAATGACCAGTTCTCAGGCTAACTTTGTCAATTTGAGCTCATCTGGGCATTCAGTGATGGGATTACAAATGTCACCATCATCTTAGATTATTCAACAATTGCCTAACAGCACTAAATTGCTTCTGTCACCCAGACCTCAGTCCCTGGAAAAAGGAGAGATGAAGCTTCTTGCGGGTGGATCTACCAATTCCCAATTTTTCCAAGTGTTTGGAAAAAACATATTTTGAAGGGAGCAATGGGAACAACTATGTTATCAGCTCTTAGCAAAAGTGTGTAAAAGTTAGTGTCAAAAATGGCCTTTGTCTAATTGTGAACTTAAGTGTTTATTTAGGGTAAATCAAAATATGTTCCAATATTCAATTAACAAACCATCCTGTTCCTTAAAAAAGATGAAAATAGTCGTCAAGTTGAGCTTGACATCCTAAACGCATCCATCTAGTTTCCTAAAAATGATAAAGAAGTGATTTGCCAGAGTTGTCTTGCAGAAAGATTTTTCTTTTTGTACCTCTTAGTCTTGTCTTCATTGGAAAACTGCAATTTAATACTTGGAGATGTTGCTTATCCTTAGAACTTCCTTTGGAGGACCCTTTCAAAGGGGCTTACAGATCTACTCAAGGACTCCTAAAAGAACCAGCTGGGTCTTCATCAATCTACGTAGTTTAAGATGAATATTGGAAATGAAGCCAAGCAAAACAGAAGCATTTTAAATCCCTCTCTTTATTTGGGTGACAGGATGCCCTTTCATTTCTCTATATTAACAAACATTGAACAGTAAATGTGAAAGACGTGTTTATAATGAGCTCTCCAAAATGTTGTCAAGATTGTTAAACAAATAGGGTACTGATCTATTAGCCAGTCTTGCCTATAAATGAAAAATGTTCAAATTGTGTCCCAATGATTTTCACATCAACTCTGGACTCCCACTTGTTTCTGAATTTGATGCAAGATACATGTACACAAATACATTCTACTTGAAAGCAAACAATTGAAAACTAGAGGTCACTTTGGCTTCATTAAAGTGGTCAGCCTTGGTCAATCCCAGAAAGATAACCAGAATTCAACTTGATTGTTATTTGCAAAAGAGACAGCCAGAAAATATCAGAACTATAAGCTAGATTGGTATTTTTCTTTAAAAGTCATCCTGGGAGAAGACAGTAGCAAGCTATTTCATTACTATTGGCATAAAAATAACACACTTGTCTCTACGAAGACACCAAGAGTCAAGCCAAGTAAAAAAGGAGGCTTCATTCTCATATATCCTATACAAGTTGTTCTTGCTGGCAATGCAGGTTCTTAAACATATTCAGAGCATCTGTGGTCATATGGGTAAGCTGCAGCTTTCCTTCTAGTACACAAAATTGTTCCAAGAAAATTAATTTTGGGACTACAGCACCGAATAGCACTGATTCTGTTCTATCTCCTGAGCTTAAGATGAATGACTTAATTCCCCATATACCGGTATATATATGGATGGATGCAGGATCTCAACAATTAACCTAGATTATCTATAGCTTTAAAACAGCGTGTTAAAGAATCTTGGATCGAAGACATCTACAGCAGGAAAGCCACAGCGGCACCCAAAAGAGGCTATGAAAAATATAACCTCCCTTTTTAAACTTCAATATTGCGCACATGTTCCCCAAATCCCAAGAAAGTGCCATGCATTTCTGTGAAATGTGTATGATGAGGGAAGCTTACAGGAGTGACACTTCTAAACTGACGTAACGCTTTCATGGTGGGCAACACAGGAATGTTTTGAAAGCCTCCTGAGATTCCTGGGTGTTCTACTGTAGCATGTTGGGCCTGGAAATCCCCTACACCAGGAGTAGGCAAAGTTGGCTCTTCTATGACATGTGGACTTCAACTCCCAGAATTCCTGAGCTAGCATGATTGATTCAGGAATTCTGGGAGTTGAAGTCCACAAGTCATAGAAGCGCTGACTTTACCTACCCCTGCCCTACACCATTAGTCCCCAATCTTTGCAGATTACCAGCCTGGCTGAGGGGAAGGGGGGAAGAAGAGGGGAACTGAGCCATACGAGTAGAGGGCCCATGCGCGCAGACACTCAGCCCTTGCGTGAGAGGCGAGCTGGCGTGCATGCATGCAGCTCGACTTGCATGAGTAGGCCAATGCACATGTGCATGAGTGCCCACTGGCCCGCCACTCACGCAATTTGAGCTTAGCTCTGAATAGGCCGCAGCCTGTCAGGCCGAAGCCATCATTTGAGTTAGAGATTTTGGCCACAGCTCAAGAGTTGGGGACCTCTGCCCTACACTTTCTTTCTTTGAGTAGAATATTCTTCCTTCAGCTCTGGTATCTTCACCTATCCTCCACCCAGTCCTTCATATTCCTGCCATGACCTTTTTTCCCCTCATCCCACAGGTTCTTTTGGGGACTTGCCTTCCCGTTTCAACCGAGCTTCCAAATCCATTTTTTTGTTTTTTCCCCACCGACTAACAAAGGCTCTACCGATAACTATTCTCCGACAGAAAATAATAGGCTTGGAGAATATTCTATAAAATTGGAGCAGCATAGCCAAAGGGTGACTGCGATTTATAGGCAGCAGTTGGTGGTATCCGTTTTTCCGTACTTTTTAGACCTATAGTAAAACCTAAGATGCTAATTCCACAGCTGTTCTTTTCGGGCTCTTTCATTTAAAAGATCCAGCTGCTCTCCTCCAGTTTTAGGGAGCGCACACTGATTTCCCAAAAGTTCCATTGTATAAATAGTCCCCATCTGCTCCACAATCTCTCTCTGCCATATACAGAGCCATAACAGAAAAAGTATCAACACGCACCTTGCTTTTCACTCCAGTTTATTAAAATGTAAGGGTTTTTTGTTTTTGTTTTTTTAAATCGCTGAAGTCACGTTAAATATAATCCCATCCTGGGCTTGCTGGCTCCCTGATCCAATGCCAGGCTGGGCCACACACATGCCCCTTTATGAGTTCTGGGCAGGGGCCTCAGGCTGCAAAGACAGTAACCTACACAAAATGGCAGGCAGCAGCAGAAAACAAAATGGCGGCAGGCCGGGACGGAAATGGGGCTTGGCCCCTCAGAGCCAGAACCAGCCTGACCTAAGGGGCAGCTGAGCTCTCCTTCCTTTTCCCCTTTGATCCTAAGCAGCGGCTAAAGCAGCCCGAGTCATGGTTTCCACGAAAGGTGTCACAGGACAAATAGAATACAACAGGAATTTCCCTCAGCCCTCCCACCCCATTAATGAGCAGCTGCCAACCAAAGTCCAAAGGACCGATTGAATTGCTCCCCAAACCGAGCAATCCCAAAGGGGCTGGCTAGCACTGCGTCCCCAGTGGTCCCACAAACCAGACCCCTAGCCTCCTCCGCATCAACACAACCCCCATACCTTTCCATCTTTGTTTCTGAAAACCCTGCTAGCTGTCTTGTGGGCAGCCACCAAGCAGGAACTGGGCCCCGAGCCATCCAGCCTGCAGGCCCTTGTCTCCTGGGAGGGAGGCCGAGCCTCTCCTCGACAAACGGAGCAAGACGGCCCCGGGGTGGGATTGGACCCCGCCCGTTTCCCTTCTCTTCCACCACCCCCAGTGCCATCGGTAAAAGCCAGCCCAGGACGCCCGAGGTTCAGAGCCTAAGCAGTCCTCTTCAGCTCTCCTCGGCCACGTCGGGAAGTGAACGTCGGGAAGCGGATGGGCTGAGAGAGGCAGGGGAGAGCTTGGCCTCATGTACTGTTGCCCTGCTCCTGCTCGAAGAGCACCATGGCCAGCTGGGACCGGGAGCCCAGGCCCTCCAAGCTGCTCTGCACGCAACGGTGATACTGCTCCTCGCTCAGACGGGGATTGCAGACCTGGGGCCGGAAGGGCTGCAGCAGGGCAGGCTCGACCGCCCGGAAGACGTGTAGGTTGGAATACTTGACGAAAAGGTCGTAGATGTCCATGGTCTCCAGGAGGTCCTCGTTGTCCTGGGCATCGGCTGCCATCCGGGTGCGTGCCGCCATGTAGTCTGCGTTGTAAAAACAAGCTTCGTTGAAAACCTCACGATCAAAATGGCCGGCGTCACGCACAAGGTCCAAGCCGGAAAGCGGGGGAGGCTGGTTGTGGAAAGCAATGGTGGGGTTGTAACCCTGGAAGTGGATAGGGAAGAAGACCTGCCAGCTGTTGATGGTGTTCATGCGGCAGCGGTTGAGGAACTCTGTGGTGACTTCGGTGCTCACTCCGGCAACGAAGAAGAGCGTGTCTACGGGGTGCTTCTTTGAGATGATGTCCATCACCTTAATCTGGGAGGGCACGTCCGTCTTGACACTGATCCAGGGAATCTTCACCTGAGGGTGGCGCCGCTCATACTCCGTGATGTGTGCTTTGACAGCCCCAAAAACATCGTTCTGAGCCACCTTCTGGGCTTCGAAAGGATCGTAGATGAAGAGGAAGGTGAAGACGGCATTCTCGGAGTTTTCAAAGGCCGCGGCAGCATAGATGTCAAGGAAATGGGTGGCGTAGTCTTTTTCCGAGGCCGTCAGGGGCAAGATGACGTTGACGCGGCTGGCTTCCGTTACATAGGGCATGGGGATAATCTCGACCTCGCTAAGCGGGCGCAAGAGATGCACGCGTTTGACCAAGGAACGGCTGTGCCCCTTCTGGGTCACCACCTCCAACTGCAGGTCCAAGGTGTACTCCATGCCCCGGGTAGGATCGAAACGACGGTAGCCATTCAGTAGCTGCTGCTTGCGCACGTGTAGCACCGGCTGGTATCGGCGGTTCAGCTCTTCCACGGCTGCGGCCACCACGTCAGCCACGTCAGCTGCGTCTGCCCCTTGGAGCTCACACTTGGGGGCCCCATCCACGCAGGAGAAAGCCGCCTCTTCGGTGAAATAATCCCAGTGAAGCACCTCAAAACGGGTCTTTGGCTGGAAAGGTGGAGGGATGCCTATAGGCCACGTGTTACTCAGGTCTCCATCCGCAGAAAGACTGCTGGTATTCTGGATCTCCAGCTGCAAAAACAAGGTTAAGAAAATTAAGTCAGAAACATTTTCTCGGTTGAACTTCAAAACGGCCCTAAGACATACTAGGATGTAACCACGTTGATTCTCATGGACAGTAACAGACTTCACCCGTAGAGTGAGAAAGTACAGAAGAGAAAATTACAGAAGAGAGCAACCAGAATGATAAAGGGACTGGAAACCAAGACATACGAGGAAAGGTTGCAGGAACTGGGCATGGATAGTCTAGCCAAAAGGAGGTCCAGGGGGGACATGATAGCAGTATTCAGATACTTGAGGGGTTGCCAGAGAGAGGAGAGGGTCACACTAATTTCCAGGGCACCAGACTAGGAGCAACGGATGGAAACTGGCCAAGGAGAGATTCAACCTGGAAATAAGGAAGAACTTTCTGACGGTCAGAGCAATCAAACAGTGGAACAGCTTGCCAGTGGAGGTTGTGAACGTCCCAACACTCAACACTTTCAAAAAGAGATTGGACTGCCATGGGTGGTGTAGAATCTCCTGCTCAAGCAGGGGGTTGGACTAGATGACCTGCAAGATCCCTTCCAATAAATTAAATATAAAGTAACTGATTAGGGTGCTAACCCCTGCCCCAAATTTGTTGCTGCAATATACAGGAGGGGGAAGAAAAGGTGGAGTCTTACCCCAAGTCTGCACACTGACTCCAATTCAAATTTCCCAGAATGAACGCCACTTCCTACAATTCCCTCCCCACGCTGGCCACTGAATTTCTCAGCTTAGTAGCAGGAAAGTAGGATCAGAAAAACACTCAGGATTGCAGCCTTATGCTGTTCTGCCACCTGGTGGCAGCATGTCCACAAATCATAGCACATCTCCCTCTCCCAGGGCTAAAATTGGGAAATCTAAACATCTAAAAAGCTGTTTAGAATAAATAATCTTAAACCGAATCACTTTTTCTAACTCTATTCTGTTTACACTAGAATTTCTATTCCTTTTCGAATTGCCTTGACTGAGCCTGGGATGCTTGCATTCAAAACTAACATCTACATAGTACAATTATTCTTTGCTGTTTGACTGAAAATGTGGTTTCTGCACGCTGTAATTTCTTTCTTAACTGATCCAATATATACAATCCCACCAAAGCTTAATCACAGCAATGTTGGTCTGTACAGATATATGCTTCTTGGACCAACACGTGTCATTTAAGTGCCTTCTGACAAAACGTGAGAACGGGTTGCATTCTCTGCACCTCAATCATTGCTTCGCTTAATTCTGCCGGCGTGAGCTACTATTTTCCTGGAAGTGATGTATCTCTTTGCTTTCATAGCATAGACCAGTGGTGGCAAACCTTTTTTTTCATTCATTCATTCACTCACTCACTCACTCACTCACTCACTCACTGTTTTCTCCGAAAACATACATACAGTGGTACCTCTACTTAAGAACGCCTCTACTTAAGAACTTTTCTAGATAAGAACCAGGTGTTCCAGATTTTTTTGCCTCTTCTTAAAAACCATTTTCTACTAAGAACCCAAGCCCGAAAAAATTTCCCAGGGAATTTGAGAGCAGCACGAAGGCCCGGCCAGTTTCCTGCCATTCCCCCTGGGTTTCTCTCTCTGGCGCAGTGTATGGGAGGCAGCCTCGTGCTGGGTGTATGGGAGGCACATGCTCCTCCTCGCTGCCTCAGAGTCCCTCTTTTTTGTTTTAAAGCCTTAAAGTTTTGGATTTTTTTTATTCCCCTCACCTTCCTTCAGCAGCGACTGTCCTCCTCCTCCTCCTCTTCTTCCTCCTCCTCCCACCCAAATTCCGAGCTTTTATTTCTTTCCTAATGGGTTTGCACTCATTAGTTGCTCTTACATTGATTCCTATGGGAAAAATTGCTTCTACTTACAAACTTTTCTACTTAAGAACCTGGTCACAGGACGAATTAAGTTCGTAAGTAGAAGTACCACTGTATATGCATACAACGCCCCGCCTTCCCAGCCTCACTGTAGTTTCTGGACTTCCAGTAGGCCCGTTGGGCTGTTTTTCACCAGCCACAGGCTCCAGAGGCTTTCCTGGTAGTCCCGGGAGGTGGAAAATGCCCCCCCGCCCTCTGGAAGGCTGAAAATCAGCTGGCCCATGTGCACATGTGCACTGGTGCTGACACAGGGCAATGCCTGGTGTGCCCTCAGATATGGCTCTGTGTGCGTCCCATAGGTCCACCATCACAGGGATGGACTACTCAGAATATGGAAGGGAAAGGCACATGATGCATTCAGCCAAGAGCAGTGCTCAAAATAATTGTCCTATTTTGATATCTTGAGGACAAATGTATACAGTAATCCCTCGCTACTTCACGGTTCACCTTTTGCGGATTCGCTACTTCACGGGTTTTCAAAGGGGGCTTAAATCCATTAAATCCATTGAACATTTTAAATCCATTAAAAATTCATAAAATTCTTCTACGGTACTACTGTACTCTATTTAAAAAACTGGTAAGATGTCACATGTAGTTCCAGCTGAGAAACATTATAGAAGGACTGTTTAATGCAAAGGGTGGGTTTTAAAAGTCCAAATACTCGTTAAATACATAAAAAAATATCTTTCCTCTACTTCATGGAAATTCATTTTTCACGGGTGGTCTTGGAACGCATCCCCCGCGAAAAATGAGGGATCCCTGTACATTTGATTTTTGTAATCAACTGGGCAGGAAAAGAAACTACTGAGCACAGATGAGGAATCATTTGAAACAACCCAATTTTCTAAGTAGCACCTTCATTACGAAACATCCATCGAAGTCTGCAGAAGCCTTCCGCCATCATCCTGCAGCGCGAACAACATTGGAGACGTTGATTTTTGAGACACTAAGCCTTAAAGCCAAGCCTCCTTTTTATAGGTCTTCAATTCCACAGCACTAAAATTCCACTGTCTGTTTTTCTTTATGGTATATTGCATTTAATTTATGCCACATTAGCTACTGAATGCTAATTAGGATGGCATGTACGTGTCAAATTAGCGATTCCTCAAAAATAATTCCAATTTAATCTGGCCCGAGGCTCAGCTCTGCCATCAAAGCTTGCACAAACGTACTTGCTTCTATTATTACACAATCCTCTGGGTGTACGTTTCTGTCAAATGGTTGGTCTAGACATAAAAACTCCCCGAGCAGACTAGATGCAGTATTAGCACCAGAACTTCAAGATGCTTTAATACTGCAACCTCCCCTCACTTTCTCCTTGCTCACTGCTTCGAAAGAGATCCAAATCTAAAACAGGAGGAGAATGACCCATAAATTATATCTTACTCTGCAACAAGGGGCGTACATAAATGCACCAGAGTGCCTACCGTCCCCTGTCCTATAGTCTCTCCTATATCATCTCTTCTATCTCTTCTATCCATCATATCTCTTCTATCTCTTTTATCTCTTCTATTTTCTGCTATTCTCTCTAATTATATTTTACTCCTATACTCTCTTTGATACATTCTACTCATATATATCCTCTACAACCTTCATTGTGTATTATTGTGTACTGGACAAAACAAATAAATAAAAATAAAATAAATAAATAACGTTAGGAGTGAGATTAGCACAACATTTACCAGAGGAGGTTTAAAATGACATTTATTACCCTTTGGAAACTATTTTTCAACATTCAGGGAAAAGATCATAGCATTTGGATTTTTGTTAACTGCCCAATTAATATATTCTAATTATTAAATGTGGCAGATTCGTTTAGTTAGGAACAGACACAATAAATTACAGAATCATAGGGCTAGAACGGACTTCGGTAGTCTTCTAGACCAGTGTTTCCCAACTTTGGCAACTTGAAGATATTTGGACTTCAACAAGTTCAAATATCTTCAAGTTGCCAAGGTTGGGAAACACTGTTGTAGACCACCTCTAGGAGCCTTTTACCAACCCAAATGGTTGTCCGGTCTATTCTTGAAAACCTGGAGTGATGGACCATCCACAACCCCAGGAGGAAAGCTATTCCATTGATTAATTGGTCTCATTGTCAGAAAATTTATCCTGGGTTGGATCTCTCTTTGACAAGATCCTATCCATTACTTGTCCTGCCCTCTGGTGCCCTGTAGAATAAGAATAACTCAATCCTCTCTTCTTCATGACAGCTCCTCAAGTACTGGAAGATAGTTATCATGTCCCCCTAATCTTTCTCTTCAATAGGCTAGACACGCCTGGCTCCCTCAACCGTTTCTCCTAGGATGTAGCCCCCTGATCCTTTGATTATTTAGAATAAAATAGTCACCCCTGTAGTTTATCTACTCAGATACCAGACAGTGGTCAGCAGTTACACCTTATCTTGGAGACAACTGAATACCAGCCATGCTTCCTTGCCAAGGAGGTTTCTAAGAATTAATTCATCCAAGTATGTTCTCTTTCTATTCCCCACTGAAAACAGCTTCCTTAAAAGGACAGGCTTTCTTTCTTTCTTTCTTTCTTTCTTTCTTTCTTTCTTTCTTTCTTTCTTTCTTTCTTTCTTCTTTCTCTATTTTTGTCCAGTTACTTTAAAATGTATTTTCATTTTTATGAAAGACTGCACACAAGTTATATGAAACCGTTTATAAATATAGGGGAGACTTGCTAGAAATAAATCACTTAAATGTGTATTATAACCCAAGGCAATAGACCTATATTAATTCACAGCAATAGAATGAAGGAAAGAAAACCTGTAATAGCGAAAAGTATTAGTAATAATGCTATTAAATGAAACATGACGTATTACAACTGACAATGTCTTGATTCCATATTTTGCAAGCATGTGTTTGTGTCTTCATATTTTTCTGGTTTTACATAAACTAAAAGATTAATAGCAGAGCCTTGAAGGCATCAGTCACGCCAAAAACTTCTTTGCTTCTAGAATTCACAGTTGTAGACTATGAGTCAAGATTAATTTTGGGAGCCAGCGCAGTGAAATTAGCAACAACAGACTCCTGTCTGGACTCATCTGTTAGCTTTCCTGAAGCAAGCTAACTTCTACATTCCTCCTTTGCCAAATTTCTAATAAGGAAACTGCAATAAGAATGCACACAGTAAGATTCAATGGGACAAGTAATTATGGGGGGGGGGGATTTTATCTAGGCAAAACACTTTTAAGTTCCACTTTTTAAAAAGAACTAACCTAGGGAAATGTCAGCAAATATAATCTAAACCAGGGGTGTTAAGATCATGGTGTTTCATTCCCACCGTGTGATGTATTATTGTGACTTCAGCCTCTTCCCTAAACCGAGAGGTGGCCGTGGCCAGCGCATGATGCCTCCAGCCACAGGCCGCGAGTTTGATACCCCAATCTAAACTTTCAGAAGCCAACATCAACTGAAAACTGCATGTTTGTTGGTCCATCAGAGGATCAAAGTAAGTAGGTTCTATGTCTGTTTAGAGGGGGTGGAGAGGGGAAGGTTAATCTTTCTTCTGCCTACTCATTTATCCCTGCAAATCAAGAATATTTCTCCAAATGTTTATATATATATATTATTTGAATTTATAGGCCGCCCTTCATCCAATCGACTCAGGGCAGCCTACAGAGATAAACAAAGATACAATTTAAAACCCCAAATATTATAAAGCCATTGATCCATCACTCATTCATTTCTACTAACATACTACTGGCCGGAGGAGCGTGTTATCGCTCAATGGCCCCAGGCCTGCCGACAAAGCTGTGTTTTTAGAGCCTTTTGAAAGGCCAGGAGGGTGGTGGCAGTATGGATCTCTGAGGGGAATTGATTTCAGAGGGATGGAGCCACCACAGAGAAGGCCCTTCCCATGGTCTTGCCAACTGGCACTGCTTGGCCGATGGGACTCAGAGAAGGCCAACTCTGTGGGACATGTGAGGCAGCAGACAGTTCAGACTCTAGAAAAAATTCAGAAAATAGTAACAGATGTTTTAGGGACTGAAGGCTAAAATATATGAAGAACGGTTGCAGGAACTTGGTATGTCTAGTGTAATGAAAAGAAGGACTAGGAGTGACATGATAGTAGTTTTCCAATATTTGGGAGACTGCCACAAAGAAGAGGCTGCCAAAACACTTGAGGGCAGGACAAGAAGCAATGGATGGAACCTAGGACTGGTGGACTTCAATTCCCAGAATTCATGAGCCAATCATGCTAACTGAGGAATTCTGGGAGTTGAAGTCCACATGACTTAGAAGAGCCAACTCTGCCTATCCCTGAGCTAGAACTAAGGAGAAATTTCCTGACAGAACAATTAATCAATGGAATGACTTGCTTCCAGAAATCGTGAGCACTCCATGACTAGAGGTTTTCGAGAAGAGATTGGGCAACCATTTGTCTGCAATTATATTGGGTCTCCTGCTTGAACACTGGGTTGGACTAGAACAGGGGTCTCCAACCCCCAGACTATTGGGAATCGGGTCGTGCAAGTGGTTGATGGGCGCATGCGCAGCTCCATTTGTGTGAGCGATGGGCACAAGCAAAAACACCCGCCATCCCACACAGAACCATCTGCCAAACCAGAAAGATTGTGGGCCGCTTGACTCCAAAGTCCTTTCCATCTCTTGTTATTGCATTAGCATTATCAAATGTAATTTGAGTAGAAGGAAAGGCTTTTGCGAGGAACGGTGGTCAGGAGAAAGATGAGGCCCATAAGCAAGCAAATAAACCCCACATTTTCCTTCAAAATCTGATCCTTTCTCCTACATGGCTGATTTTCAGGAGAAAACCAACCATTCAGAATTCAAAGAACACAGAGATCAACTTACCAATGTGCCACTCAAGACTAAAATAATCTCTTTAACTGTGCTGCTTAATGAGTTAAGAATGTAGCAGGGGACAAGGAAGGCTAAGAAGCAGACAGGAAAATATAGACGTCAATATTCTCTGTTTAGAAAGAACCAGCTGGTAGAATTTGCCTTCTGGAATTCTTTCCAGGCCCTTCACAGCAGTTTCATTTTAGATGTGGAGACTGGAGGAAGCGGTTCCAGATTGGAACAGGGGGCAACCTTTTGCCTCTCCTATAAGGATCCATGGAAGGATCCTTGTAGGACAAGGATCCTCCTTGTCTTTCACAAATTACTAAAGACCCACCTTTGTCGCCAAGCATGGGGGAGTTAGGATATTCCTTCCCCTAGGCCATTACAAGTTATGTATGGTATGTTTGTGTGTATGTTTGGTTTTTATAATAAGGGTTTTTAGTTGTTTTATTAAATTGAATTGTTACATGTTGTTTTTTATCATTGTTGTTAGCCGCCCCGAGTCTGCGGAGAGGGGCGGCATACAAATCCAATAAATAATAATAAATAATAATAATAAAGGACTTTTCCTGCATTCCTTTCCTCCCTGGCCTGATCCAGATGATTTTCAAACTCAGAATTTCTTTCACATGCTAAATTTGGTCCCTTTTTTGTGTGTTCAGTTTTTGAAGCATTACAGATGGTCCTTGCTTAACAACCACTTGTTCAGGCACCATTGGAATGGACAATGGCACTGAACATGGGATACTTATAACAGGTCCTCAGAATTCCAGCTGTTACAGCATCCCCACATCACACAATCACCACTGGCAACTTTGTCGGTTCCGACAAGCAACATCGGCGGGGAAGCCAGCAGGAGGTTGCAAATGGAGGCCACGTAATGCCCTCGCGTAATGATCTGCGGGTATTTGGCTTAACAATGGCAGCTTGGAGTGCCAGAATTGCCGCCACTATGCCGCAGTGCCAGAATTGTGGCTACTAAGAGATCCCAATTGTTGTGATTAACCAAAGATTACTAATTTGCTATTGGATGAGTGGATAGCCCCTTTAAATAATTCATTTATTTGCCTCATACCTCATTGAGGCCAGTAAGGGCCTACAGAGTCGGCCTTCTCCAGATCCTGTCTGCCCAGTAATGTTGGTTGATGGGACCTCGGGGAAGAGCCTTCTTTGTGGTGGCTCCAACCATATGGAATCAATTGCCTCCAGAGATTCTCCTCCCTACCGGTCTTCCAGAAAGCCATTAAAACCTGGCTTTTCTGGCAGGCCTGGAATTAGGATTGACTAGTGTGTTTTTATGGTTCTTTTAAAGTTATTATTTTATTGTTATTATACTACTGATTTTATTATGTAATTTTGATTGTCTTTTAATATCATTGTATTTATCTCACTTGTTAGCCACTCTGAGTCCACTTTGGAATGAGTGGCATATAAATTCAATCAATCAATCAATCAATTTCCAACATTCTATTGGATTAAAAACAAAAAACAAAGCAGATTGACATTGCCCACGTTAGAGAAGATACATTTTCAGTAGTTGGGGAACAGAGGGCAGAATTGCAAACAATTATTGAAGCCAGAACCATAGCCAGAAATAATTGGCACAAATTTTCTGTCTTGACTTATTTCAATAGCCTAACATCTTCTGTTCTTCTCTTCTTTTTTTTCTTCCTCCTTCTTATTAGAAGAAAGAACCAAGTGTACCTGAGGTCTGGCCAAGGGTCAGTTGGTCTACTTCTATCTTAACAGAGGTGAAAGGGGGAGTAGCTTTGATTATAATTCTTCCCAATTCCTCAGAGGTGTTGAATTCCCAGAATTCCACAAAATGGAACACTAGAAGCTGAAGTCCCCCAGAATATTCCCTTGTGGGTCCTGCTCAATAGGACTGATTTTTCTGTTAAATTAAAGATGGCAGCAGAATGAAAGCAGGCATGTGTCTGCATAAACAGAGGGATACAGTCCAAGACAAGGCAGGTGCTTATACCACTCTATATTACCCTAATTAGACCACACCTAGAGTACTGCATTCAGTTTTGGTCACCACACTACAAAAGAGATGTTGATACTCTAGGAAAAAGTGTAGAAGAGACCAACCATAATGATAAAGGGACTAGAAACTAAAACATACGAGGAAAGGTTGCAGGAACTGGGCATGGATAGTCTAGCAAAGAAGAGTCCATGGGAGACATGATAGCAGTCTATAAATACAGTAATACCTCGTCTTACGAACTTAATTGGTTCCGGAAGTAGGTTCGTAAGGTGAAACGTTCGTAAGACGAAACATTGTTTCCCATAGGAAACAATGTAAAAGCGATTAATGCGTGCAAAGGGGAAAAGAAATCGCAAAATGGCGCTCCACTGGGCGCACCGCCTGGCTGTCACCTTTTAAAATAGCCCGGGAACTTCTCGGTGTTCTCCCGAACCCGAACTTTTCAGGTTCGGGAGGCCACCGAGAAGTGCTGCCGCTCGGCTGTCACCTTCTGAAAGAGCCGGGGGGCTTCTCGCCGTTCTCCCAAACGCCGAACCCGTAAGTTCGGGTTCCGGAGGCCGCTGAGAAGCGCCCGGCTGTTTCAGAAGGTTACAGCTGGGTGGCGCCACCCGGCGGAGCACCGTTTTTGCAATCAGCGGTGGCGTTTTCAGCCGATCTGGAGGCTGGAAAGGAGGTGGGGAATCCCAACAGGGAATTCCATGGGCGGAGCTTTGATGTCACAAAGACGTCCTTCCTGGAGGCCACGTTAAAAGGTGACAGACGGGCAGCAGCGTCCAGCGGAGCGCCATTTTGCAATCTGCGGTGGGTTCGTAAGCCGAAAAAAGTTCATAAGAAGAGGCAAAAAATTTCCGAACCCCGGGTTCGTATCACAAGGGGTTCATATCACGAGGTACCGCTGTACTTGAGAAGCTGCCACAAGGAAGAGGGAGTCACATTATTTTCCAAAGCATCAGAGAGCCAGAAAAGGAGCAACGAATGGAAGCTGTTCAAGGAGAGATTCAACCTGGAAATAAGGAGGAACTTTCTGCGATGAGAGCGATCAACCAGTGGAGCGGCTTACCCACAGAGATGGTGAACGCTCCAACACTAGAGACTTTCAAGAAAAGACTGGACTGCTATTGGACTAGTGTGACATAGGGTCTCCTGCACCAGCAGGGGGGTTGGACTAGATGACCTGCAAGGCCCCTTCCAACTCTAATAATAAAATAAAATAAAAAAATAAAAAGAATGAAGGCGACCCATGGATCAGCTGATCGTAGGCCTAGAATCTCAAAGTCTGGCCACCTTACCTGTAGCTGCTGGATCTCTTGGTAGGTGTGCTCCAGCTCTACACGGGCAAAATGTCTGTGCAGCCGATACATCTGGAGAGGGTCCAGCACTGGGTGAACAGTGAATGCGGCATTGAACTGCGGATCGCTCTCCTTCTCAGGGTCCGTGTTCTTCCCAAGCTCAAAGTAATGGTAGTGTAGGCCCTGGCGGAGAAGAGGGAAACAAGCACATCAGTTTGGAAATTCAACCTTTCCAGCAAATATACCTTAGAGCCTAGTTTCCCAACCTTGGGCACTTGAAGATATCTAGACTTCAACTCCCAGAATTCCCTGGCTGGGGAATTCTGGGAGTTGAAGTCCAAATATCTTCAAGTGCCCAAGGTTGGGAAACACTGCCTTAGAGCAGTGATTCTCAACCTGGGGGTCGGGACCCCTTTGGGGGTCAAACGACTGATTCACAGGGGTCGCCTAAGACCATGGGAAAAGACAAATTTCCCATGGTGTTAGGAAATAAAGCTTCTATTTTGGCACCTTGGAACGTATTTTTACAATCCGACCAATCAGGCATTTACCGTGAGAGTGTCCCTCTGACCTTCCTTCCAATCAGCTTAAAGCTCTGTTGGGAGAATTGGTGCTAGACTTATGGCTGGGGATCACCACAACCTGAGGAACTGTACTAATGAATTAGAAAGATTGAGAAGCACTGCCTTAGAGGCTTACCAGCACCTCTCTCTATGTTTTGTTAGCAAAATAAAAGATTGCTGAAGAAAAAGCTCAGCTTTTATTTGGAGGGCAGATATGACCAAGAATGTATTTTACACCATACTGTTTTCTCAAATAAACTTCCTGATCTTTGAACTCTCCCTTCTTTGAATAAAAACACCCAGTGGTCAAACCATTCTTGTTTTTTTGCTTATTTCACCGCGATTCAAGTCATCCTGCTCTTGGACTGGGCTTCTTAGTCTGGGGATGAGAGGAAACTGAATTTTAAAAGTGTTCAGTTTCCCCTCATCCCCAGACTAAGAAGCCCACATTTTTAAAAATGTGTTTTGTTTTGGTTTTCATTTAACTCTCACTGGGAACAGAGAGAGTACTAATTATAATTACTGTAAGTCTCAAGGGCTCCTTAGAATGAGAGACAGCACCAGAATTTTGACTCCCTTTTGCCCAGAAAGAAAAGTTTTCCCTGAACTAAAATAGTAGTTAGAGCTACAAAAATAACAGTTAAATAACATTCCCTTAGTGAAACGGTCCCAACAGGAAACATGTTCCACCACCAAATACATATCGTCTCAAAATGATTCAGATTAAAAAAAGAAAAAATACAACCCACTTGTCTCTGTGATTCTGAAAGCCCAATGGGGTTTTAGGATAACTTGAAAAGGAAATATCTGATAATTGTATACCACACATATCAGAATTCTCTTCTTTGAAGCCTCTATCGATAAAAGAAAACGGTTAGGGCAGTGATGGCGAACCTTTTCTCCCTCAGGTGCCACAAGGGCGCACAACGCACAATAGCACATGTGTGTGTGCCCACAGCCATAACGCAATGCCCTCCCTCTGCACATGTAAGCACAATCCACCCCATGATGACCACCACCACAACCCACGCATGCGTGCAGACCTCACTGAAGCCTTCAGACTTCCAGTTGGGTGGGTGGAGAGGCCATTTTCTCCCTCTCTAGGCTTCAGGAAAGACTCCGGAGCCTGTAGATGGCGGAAAATGGGCCCAACGGGCCTACCTTCTGGTTTGGTCAATTTTTTGCCATCCACAGGCTCCAGAGGTTTTCCTGAACCCTGGAGAGGGTGAAAACGGCCTCCCCTTCATGCCCTCCAGAACACGGAAAATCAGCTGGCCAGCACGCACATACATGCCGATGCCACACGTGTCCTCAGATATGGCTCTACGTGCCACCTGTGGTAACAGGTGCCATAGGTTCACCATCACGGGGTTAGTGTTTCCCTTTTTTCTCAAACAACGGTGGCCATGAAGATATCGCACAGGCCAAGCTTTCCCCACAGGAGGAGGAAATGGGGCACGGCCACCTCAGAGGGAAGGAAGCCTCACCTCCTGCTCTGCCACGCAGTCCACTCCTGTATAGTCGATGATACAGCGTCCCAGCCACTCATCAGGGCGTGCGCTCAAAATATCGTTCCGGCAGCTTTCCAAGTGAGGCTGCAAGCGCAGGAGCAACGCTCGGGAAAGCAGGTAGCCGAAGCCGCCGTAGCAGTAGTGTCCCTGCGTGTCGCCACCAATGAACTCCTCGGGTCGGCCCATGTAGAGCATAGTGTCGATGCTGAGGTGAGAGGCCAAGTGGTTCACGCGGTGGGCTTCGACATAAGTATCGTCCTGCACCAGGAACACCCAATCGAAGTCGGACAGGTAATGGTCTATCACGTACTTGACAGTCTGGTACATGTTCCATATGGGCCTCTCGTCTCCATGCGTCACCACCGTCATGCCATGGGGCACCTTGCGCCCCCTGGTGCCCGTGAAGTAGATCAGGCGCTCCAGCCGGTGGCCCAGCGTACGATTCACCGCCACGGCCAGCGAGTTCAAGGTGTTCTTTGAGGTCAGCACGCCCACAAAGAGACGCTGCCGCATGCTCAGCTCTGTGCTGATGTATCGGGTCCTTCAGGAGCAGGGAGGGAATGCAGGAAAAAAATGAAAAGAAAACAAGACAGTTAAGTTTCCTGTCCTCCAACCACCACACCTTTCCAATCAAGGGAGGTCCCTACTGCCCCTATCCTGCTGGCCTTCCAGAAGGATGTGAAGACCTGGCTTTGCCGGCAGGCCTGGGGCCATTGAGCAACTTGATAACACCTTGTTCTGGCCACTAAATGAGATGAATGGTTTTCTATAGGTTTTAGATTGTTTTTATGCTGTTCTTTACATGTTGTACATCTCCCAGAGTCTGGAAGAAATTGGGTTGCCTATAAGTATAATTAATAACATAATAATAAAAATAAAGGGAAGGGCACTTCAGCCCTGCACTTCATAGCAATTGGCCAATCTCTAAAAGATGGGCAAACAGTTTCATTATCGAAATATCCCAGTCCCAGAATTTGTTGTTCCAAAGAAGAGATCCAATGCCAAATAGCCTGATCCAATCTAACAAGCAAGGTCAGAATAGCATTTGGAGCTTGGGATGCTTTAAAAGGACAAAATGTTTTGCTTATTTTACTAATCAACTCCAGGATATTTGAAGAATAGGCACCACCTAGTGGAAGTCAGGCACTGACAATGGACATCTTTGGAGACCTCAAACCTAGTTTTCTCATAAAATCCACTGTTTTCATGTGAGCAATAGTTCCATTCCAGCCACTAGTATGAATGAGGGATGATTGAATGTTATTTATACTGGCTTTTATTTTTTACTGTTTTTATCTTGGTATTAGAGCATTTTAATATTGTTACTATTTTATCGCTGTAAGCCTCTCTGAGTTTGCTTGGGGAAAGGTGGCTTATAAATTTGAAAAATAAAATACATGCATGCATACATACATACATAAAAAATAAGTGTACAGAAGAATCTGCTTTTTTGTGTGCTGAAGTTGTAGCATGTATACTTAATGCCTATGAAAACACACCCCAAAAAAAGGAAAAAAGAAAATACAGACTACATATGTTGAGGAAAATCATTTTTTAAAATTTATTTATTTATTTGTTTGGTTGGTTGGTTGTTTATTGTTATTTATTTATTTATTTAGTTATTTATTAGATTTGTATGCCACCCCTCTCCGGAGACTTGGAGCAGCTCACAACAAAAACAACAATGTGACAAATCCAATATATTAAAAGACATCTAAAAACCCATTATTAAAACCATGCAACACAATCATACCATACATAAACAGTATAACAATATTTTGATCTTCACCCAACCAAGAAAAGTAACAATAGATGATGTTTGGGTCATATTTCTGATCTGGAAGCTACATCCCAAGTGTGAAGGTGGGTTTCATACTTTTGGCTATCCCACTATGTAAAATACCATGTATATTATTGTAGCTTCATCAGTAATAATGCTGTATATTCCATAAGGAGGGAGCCAGGTTAAAGACACCAGGTTGGAAACCAAGAAATTTCTGGTCCCATTTTAGGCACAAAACCAGCTGGGTTATTTGGGCCAGTCACTCTCTCCCATCCCTAGGAAGAGGGTAGTGGCAAACCATTTATAAAAATACTGCCAAGAAAACTATAGAGATTAGTCCAGACAGGACCAGGAGTCAACTCTGATTTAAAGGATACATGATGTACATTACATTACATCAACCTGTTGCATTGTAGTAAAAGCTAAAATCCTACTTGATCCAAAGATCACTGTACTATACTTACAAAAATGCTAAACATCACTGTGTTTGTAGCAATGTTTCAAAATCTTGTGCGTTGTGCTCTCTACAATCAAGTACAGTAGATGCTTCCAACCAGCTAACTATTGAGTGCTGGGTAAAGAAGAGGGGGGGAAAACCTTTTAAACTTTGAATGTGTTGCGAAGTATCTGTTTTTCAAATGAGAAGCTGCCACAAAGGGGATTCTTTTGGAAACCCATGAACAAAGTGATGACCTTAACAGGTCAGAGTCTGGAGTGCATTTTGGGTCCCACTGTCTGGGAAGGACTGATAATATCCTGGAGGGTCAAATCAAGCTGATAAAAGAATGTCAACTCTTTAGCCCTGCTCTTTGGAAAAGGACAAAAATAGCCAAGACTCGGAGCCGATGAATTTATATGATGGTGTTCGTCCATCGTGTTCAAAGAGGACCTTGACATCTAACAGGTGGTGGGCTATCTACAATGTGTCCGCAGGCCTACATAGGCACGAAATGTTCTACCACATGTTGGGCAGACATGAGTGGGCACCATTGTCACACCATTTGCAGCTCTGGCTTTGCGGAGTACTTGCTTTTTTGCTTTTGTATTTATGTAAACAACTGTGAATCACATACACAATCTGGAACAAGCAGATTGTGGCTACTGGATCCAACTATAATTCTAGCAACGAGAGCCCAAAGATGAAAAAGGAGTTAGGCAAACCTCAGAACTTACCAGAGGGCAGTTTTATTGCCTTCAAAGTTCTTTACTCATTTCTCATCTTTAAAAAAAAAAACCTCTCAATTTTCTTGGAGGTTTACTATTTTATATAATTATTTCCACTAAGGAAATGCAATTTTCAAGTTTTGGAAGCAGGCTCTATCCAAGATGAATTATCCAGCATAACAGCAATGCCACAGTAATATCTACATTCAATGTCTATGCCAAAAAAAAAAAGACTTCGTAAAGTTTCAGTTTGGAATCATAAATAATAATTAATAATAATTAATAATAATAATAATAATAATAATAAATTAGATTTGTATGCCACCCCCACAGAGCTCCGCAGTTGGAAGCAGTCATTTAAGCCATCAAATGTAACCCTCCCCAGTGCAGTAACCCCAAACAAAGCATCCCAGAAAGATGGTTATCCAGCTTCTATTCAAAAATATTAAGTAAAAAGTAGCCTATTAGTGGTCAAGGTGATTGGTAAACTGCATTTATGTTAAGGTATCTATTTTTAACATTCAATTGGAATCGGTCTTCCTGTAATTTAGATCTGCTGTTCTGTGGCTACATTCTGGAATAAGAGAGAACAACTTTTGATTTTCCTGTCATTCAGATATTTGAAATTCTTCTCAAAGCTAAACATACCCAGTACCTTTAAACTATTTTCACAGATCTTAATTCCCAGTTCCCTGATCATGTCTATCTCTTTGTCCGATTCCTGTTTAAAAGCACATAGCACAGAACTAAACACGATGTACAAGACAGGTTTAACTAATGCGGAACAGAATGGCACAATAATAATAATAATAATAATTATTATTATTATTATTATTTATTAGATTTGTATGCCGCCCCTCTCCGCAGACACGGGGCGGCTCACAGCAATCATAAGAACAATATATAGTAACAAATCTAATATTAAAATCTAAAATAATAATTTTACATTAAAAAGCCTAAAAAGCCCAGTATATAAAAAACATACATCTGTTACCGTTCCAGAGATTGGAGAACAGCAAATAAAATAAAATACTAATAAAAATAAAAATTATGTCTGCTAGCCTAAACATTAGATGTCTCTTGGTCCTGGATTATGTCCAGAGTATACCCACATTCAATTAAGAAAGTTACCAATCAAAAATAAGATTAAATGTCAAAAATGATAGTAAATTTGTTCTTGGTCAATCTATGCTGATGGCTGATAAGAATACAGAAATTTTATTATAATAAGTAATAATGAGATCTTTACAGGTCAATTTTTTAATAATCTGCTCTAGAACTTTCCCAGTTATCAGTGTCAGATCAACTACGGTATCTATAGTTTTCTGGATCTTTCTTTTCCCCTTTGTGAAGTTAGGGTCCATATTTCTAGTCACCAGTTACTTCATCAAATCTCAAGGTTTTCTCAGGGACATTGTAAAAGGGGTTTCGCCATCCTTCCTTTAGTACATTTGGAAGTGGCTTATCATATCCTTGAAAGTTTAAAGTCATTCAAAATCAAGCAATACTGCCTCAATTTTCTGTCAATGTGGAAGTTTTGTCCTTCACCCTGCTTTTCACATTTTCAAAATGGAACACTCTGTTTCTGTTGAAGATTTTATTAAAATAGGAGACCAATATTTCTACTATTTCTTGAGTATCTGTACCATTTTTCCTTCTTCACACAGCCTTTATTTTTTATTTTTTGAATATCCATGCCAGTCTTTTTTGTTGTGGTTATTCCTACCATTTTCTATTCTGGGTGTTCATTTTCTAACACAGTTCAACTTCAACTTTGACATTTAAATATGTCAAAGGGTTAAATAAGGTTCAGGAGGGAAGTGTTTTTAATAGGAAAGTGAACACAAGAACAAGGGGACACAATCTGAGGTTAGTTGGGGGAAAGATCAAAAGCAACATGAGAAAATATTATTTTACTGAAAGAGTAGTAGATCCTTGGAACAAACTTCCAGCAGACGTGGTTGGTAAATCCACAGTAACTGAATTTAAACATGCCTGGGATAAACATAGATCCATCCTAAGATAAAATACAGGAAATAGTATAAGGGCAGACTAGATGGACCATGAGGTCTTTTTCTGCCGTCAGACTTCTATGTTTCTATGTTTCATCCCTCTGTGAACTGGCTTTCATTCTACCTCCTCTATGTCCTCCTTTTCATTTTCAGATTTTCATTAAGCTTTTTGTACAGCCCCATTGGCCTTTTTTAATGCCTTCCATTTTTTATTTTAATTGGAATAATTTTGCAATCTTCAGTGACCATATTTTCTTGGAAAAAGTAAAGGACAAACCTGAAAAGGCAGTAAATCTGAAAAGGGCTTGTGTTTAAAACTTTGCTCTACAAAGAGAAATTCAAGAACAAACTAAGAAAATAAAATTAAGGAAATGTAACGGTTACTTTCTGAAATAAAAGACAGTCCTTTAATTTAATTAATTTAATTTATTAGACTTCTATGCAGCCCAATCTCATGGGACGCTTTATAATAAAGGACATATGGTTACTGCATTCTAATGTTATGTCCTTAGGAATTCCCATCCTTCTTAAGATTCAATTCAATTCAATTCAATTTATTAGATTTGTATGCCGCCCCTCTCCGAAGACTCGGGGTGGCTCACAACAACAATAAAAACAATACTATGATGGCACAAATCTAATATTAAAAATAACTAAAAACCCTATCATAATTAAAAACCAAACACCACATACATACCAAACATAAATTATAATGAACCTGGAGGAAGATGTCTCAAATCCCCCATGCCTGGCAGTATAGGTGGTTCCTAAGTAGTTTACGAAAGGCAAGGAGGGTGGGGGCAGTTCTAATCTCCGGGGGAGTTGATTCCAGAGGGCCGGGGCCGCCACAGAGAAGGCTCTTCCCTTGGGGCCCGCCAGACGACATTGTTTAGTCGACGGGACCCGGAGAAGGCCAACTTTGTGGGACCTTATCGGCCGCTGGGATTCGTGCGGTAGCAGGCGGTTCCGGAGGTAATTTGGTCCAATGCCATGTAGGGCTTTAAAAGTCATGACCAACACTTTGAATTGTGACCGGAAACTGATCGGCAGCCAATGCAGGCCACGGAGTGTTGAAGATACGTGGGCGAATCTGGAAAGCCCCACGATGGCTCTCGCAGTCGCGTTCTGCACGATCTGGAGTTTCCGAACACTTTTCAAAGGTAGCCCCAGGTAGAGAGCATTGCATAATCGAACCTCGAGGTGATGAGGGCAGGAGTGACTGTGAGCAGTGAGTCCCGGTCCAAATAGGGCCGCAACTGGTGTACCAGGCGAACCTGGGCAAACACCCTCCTCGCCACAGCCGAAAGATGATGTTCCAATGTCAGGTGTGGATCGAGGAGAACACCCAAGTTGCGCACCCTCTCTGAGGGGGTCAATAATTCCCCCCCCCCCAGGGTGATGGACAGACAGATGGAATTGTCCTTGGGAGGCAAGACCCACAGCCACTCCGTCTTGTCTGGGTTGAGTTTGAGTTTGTTGACACCCATCCAGGTCCCAACAGCCTCCAGGCACCGGCACATCACTTCCACTGCTTCGTTGACTGGAGAAGATCTTTTTCCTGTTAGCTTCTCCTCCCAAAGGATTATTGTTCTAAGTTTATTATAATCCACCTCCGAAGACATGTGTTGGACTAATCTGTTTTCTATTCCTCTTAAAATCAGGAACTCCAACCTTAGAACTGTCACTGCCGTCCAGTGTATCTGTTACTTCCATTTCCTCAGCTAAGTCCTCTCTGTTGATTAATATCAAGTAGGAACCAGCTGATCCTCTTGTCTTCCTTCACTCTCTGAAGGAGATTATTGTTGCCAAGACAAGTCAGGGATTTCCTCAAAGGATAATGTTTGGCAGGAGTTGTCCCCTGTCAAGTGTTGGGAGTTAATGATTACTGTGTCAAGTTATTCTGGTATGCAGTGCTGTGACTACTGTATACACAACCGTAAGCCAGAATCCCAGCCCAAGAAATGAATCAAAAGCCATAGAGGAGACAACTTGATGCAACTTGATTTAGTACAGTACGGCACTCTTTCCTTCCCAGGTCAAATGACAATAGAATAGAATAGAATAGAACAGAACAGAATCCTTTATTGGCCAATTGTGATTGGACACTCAAGGAATTTGTCTTTGGTGCACATGCTCTCAGTGTACATAAAAGGAAAGACACGTTTGTCAAGAATCATGAGGTACAATGCTTAATAATGATATTGGCTGCAACAACTACATAAGTCTCCTTGAAAGAGTTAATCATAATCTCCAGTTGAACTGATTATGCCAAGGGCAACACGAAGGGCAAAGCAAGAGGAAGAAGAGGTGTTACAATTAGAATTCAATGTCCATACTGCCATCCTAATTTTCATGTCTGCAACGGCAAGTCTCTTTTTCTCTGGTGAGAAATGGTTTTCACACTGGGTTTGTCCATTTCCCCCAAAATACGTTTGAGCTTGGCAACTCATAATTTGTGAAGTGCAAGTAGTACGTCCTCTAGTCCAGTGTTTCCCAACCTTGGCAACTTGAAGATATCTGGACTTCAACTCCCAGAATTCCCCAGCCAGCATTCGCTGGCTGGGGAATTCTGGGAGTTGAAGTCCAAATATCTTCAAGTTGCCAAGGTTGGGAAACACTGCTCTAGTCTAAACAAAGCCTCGACATTAGGAAAAGCCTATCCTGTATTTTGAAAGATCACTAAATGAAAGCAAAAATTAGAAAATCAGCTTTATGTATTCAGAACATATTGGAGGAATATAAAAGTACATAAAAAGTTATGATCTACAAATCAAGCCAATATTAAAATAAATCAAACTTATATATTATGGTAGTGATTTCTGACAGTCTCAAAATGGGTGAGCAGGGTGGTTGGGCGGTAGGAAAAGCAAGTAGGATGCTTGACTGCATAGCTAAAGGTATAACAAGCAGGAAGAGGGAGATTGTGATCCCGCTGTATAGAGTGCTGGTGAGACCACATTTGGAATACTGTGTTCAGTTCTGGAGACCTCACCTACAAAAAGATATTGACAAAATTGAACAGGTCCAAAGACGGGCTACAAAAATGGTGGAAGGTCTTAAGCATAAAACGTATCAGGAAAGACTTAAAGAACTCAATCTGTATAGTCTGGAGGACAGAAGGAAAAGGGGGGACATGATCGAAACATTTAAATATATTAAAAGGTTAAATAAGGTCCAGGGCAGAAGTGTTTTTAATAGGAAAGTGAACACAAGAACAAGGGGACACAATCTGAAGTTAGTTGGGGGAAAGATCAAAAGCAACATGAGAAAATATTATTTTACTGAAAGAGTAGTAGATCCTTGGAACAAACTTCCAGCAGACGTGCTTGGTAAATTCACAGTAACTGAATTTAAACATGCCTGGGATAAACATAGATCCATCCTAAGATAAAATACAAAAAAATAGTATAAGGGCAGACTAGATGGACCATGAGGTCTTTTTCTGCCATCAGTCTTCTATGTTTCTATCGTATCCTTGTTTTTCTTCAATCCTCCAAAAAAGGTCACAGAGCTAATCTGACTAGTCTAATACCATCCATCACAGAATTAAAAGAAGCTTCTTATATGCCTAAGAATCTCTAACTATTAAAGAACTCATCAATACTTGGCTAAGAATTCATTTATTCAAAAGAGAGGGGGAGGGGAAATCACCAATCAATTCTGTTTATGATGCCTTTTCTTGTTTTACAAAAGCAGACAACTCTTAGTTCTGACAAATGTTGATCCTGAATTCTTGGACTTAAGAATCATGCTGGTTCGTAGATTCTTAGTTGTGAGTTGTTAAAATATCAAAAGGCAGAGCGACCTGTCAAGAATTCCACAAGGCGGACCGAGTTGCCTTTCATGAATGCACAACTCTTGTTTGCCATGCTCCAGGGGATTTGAATCCCTCTAACAGTTTTACTGATCCTCATAGTAAGAGAAAATACACAGGGACTGGGTCAGGCAAAGCATTTACCTGGCTCAATATTAATACTACACTGTTGGAAAACAGACGGGCCTTTCTCTACAAGTAGCTTCGGAGTTTTTCTAATTCAAATGCAGGCAGGAAGTTCTCGCTGTCCAGCCACTCCCACCTCTAACCTCATTCACAGTAGATTCATTCAAAGCCTCCACTTCCTGTCCATTGCTCTCTCCTGTGGAAACGCAACTCATTCAAACTCTCTCCTCCCTGGACCCCTGCTGCTGATCTCACCCAGCACCTAGAAATTGAATCTGGGGAAGAGAAATGGAACACAGCGGAGGGCAGGATCCTAAATGTAAAGTTGTTGTATCTCCCCATGCAGATGGAAAAAGAAACAAAAATGAGGAAGGGAGGGGGGAATGTAAAATGAGGACCCGGATTGTGGGGGCAATAGCCTAGCTCTGTTAAAAAGTGCTATTGCTAACATGTTGTAAGCCACCCTGAGTCTAAGAAGAAGGGCGGCATAAAAATTCGAATAAATGAATGAATGAATGAATGAATGAATGAATGAATGATGTTCAGATCATCCCTGTCAAGAAAGTAAGGAGTCAATTCAATTCAATTCAATTTATTAGATTTGTATGCCGCCCCTCTCCGAAGACTCGGGGCGGCTCACAACAACAATAAAAACAGTATAACAATGGAGCAAATCTAACAATAAAATTATATTAAAAACCCCCAACAATTTAAAAACCATACAACACATACATACCAAACATAAAATATAAGAAAGCCTGGGGGAGATGTCTTAATTCCCTCATGCCCGGCGATATAGGTGGGTCTTGAGTAACTTGCAAAAGACAAGGAGGGTGGGGGCCGTTCTAATCTCCGGGGGGAGTTGATTCCAGAGGGCCAGGGCCGCCACAGAGAAGGCTCTTCCCCTGGGGCCCGCCAAACGACATTGTTTGGTCGACGGGACCTGGAGAAGGCAACTCTGTGGGACCTTATCGGCCGCTGGGATTCGTGCGGTAAAGAACCCTGGACACATTGAGGATAGAGAAATAAAGTGCCAATTCTGAATGGGAAGACTGTATTAGAAAGGTGAAGAATATATAGTGATGAAGACAAATTCCCAGAAGTTCCTATGGCTTCCAAGCTAGCAATTGGTAGAATTAACCACCGGTATTTATTAAATACACAGCATCTCTGCAACATTCTTGGAAGAGCAGATGTTTCTATAATTAGAGGAACTGACATTTTACTGAAAGGAAATACTAAACTGAGCAACAATTAAGGAAACGAAAAGAACATGCAATTGGAGATTAGCAAATCTCCTACCTTCCTCCATCTGCAGTACAGTGATACCTCGTCTTACGAACTTTTCGAGATACGAACCCGGCGTTTAAGATTTTTTTGCCTCTTCTTCCGAACTATTTTCACCTTACGAACCCGCCGCCACTGCTGGGATGCCCTGCCTCCAAACTTCCATTGCCAGCCGAAGCGCCCATTTTCACGCTGGTGGGATTCCCCTGAGGCTCCCCTCCATGGGAAACCCCACCTCCTGATTTTGCGATGCTGCAGGGGAATCCCAGCAGGGGAATCCTACCAACATGAAAACGGGAGCTTTGGCTGGCAACAGAAGTCTGGAGGTGGGGTTTCCCATAAAGGGGAGCCTCAGGGGAATCCTACCAGCGCAAAAACGGGCTCTTCGGCTGGCAAAAGGGGTCAATTTTGGGCTTGCACGCATTAATCACTTTTCCATTGATTCCTATGGGAAACATTGTTTCGTCTTACGAACTTTTCACTTTACGAACCTCATACTCAATTAAGTTTGTAAGACAAGGTATCACTGTATTCTCCTTCATACATCTATCCACCCACAATATGGAAATCTCTATACTAAAGTGACCTCAACATCATCCAACATTTCTCTGGCTGCTACACACAAAGGGGAAGGATCCCTGCAAAAATGAATGGGCATTGTCCAGACTACATAGACGTTGGGGTGTCTTTCGTTGCATCCTTAAGATGCTTATCAAATTTGGCCTGAGTGCCACTTATGAGCAGAGATGTTGCATTAGCTGAACCCAGTTCTTCCAAAGCAAACTCAGATAAGTGCTGAGAACAAGCCAGGACAACCCTATCTAAACACAAGAGACTTCAATATACCATTTATGGGGAAGAAAAAAATCCAGAAAAATCCTGCTCCCAACTCTCAGCTTAGTTGCCTAAAACAGGGGTCTCTAACCTTGGCCACTTTTAAACTTGTGGATTTCAACTCCCAGAATTGAAGCTTTGCTGGCTGAGGAACTCTGGGAGTTGAAGTCCACAAGTCTTAAAGTGGCCAAAGAATAGAATAGAATAGAATTCTTTATTGGCCAAGTGTGATTGGACACACAAGGAATTTGTCTTGGTGCAGAGTACCTCCGGAACCGCCTGCTACCGCACGAATCCCAGCAACCGACAAGGTCAGCTTCAATGGTCTGCAGTACAGCACACTACCTGCTGCGCCACCCTGTAGAGTGTAGTAGAGTGGTGAAACCCAACATTTTTGAACTTCCAGTTTGCCCATTTGGCTGGCTTTTTCACCATCCCAGGCTTCAGTGAACCCTGTGCGTGCATGCATGGGGATTGTGTGTGTGTGTGATTGTGCGCATGCGCAGGGGCAGCACGGAGGTGCCCATGTGTGGGGGAAGGGGTGTGGGCACATCTGCATGTGCTAGCACACGCGCACACACACACCCGTTAGCATGCGAACCAAAAAAGGTTTTGGCATCACTGGTCTAAGACTTTGGAAGAGCACAATTCCAATTTTCCACCACACAACAAATGAACTATTAATGGCAGTACAGCAAGATAAAACAGGGCCAGATGAGTCTGTACGGCCAGAAAAGGTGCTTCTGTAATGTTTTTATCCAATTCTGTGGCCAGAAGCCACAGACCAGAAATGTATCTATAAATATGCCTTAAGTGCATTCCTATATACAGTCAAGTTATTCCTATATACTGTTCTGCCTGACTGGCTCAGGCAATGCGTAATAGTCCAAGGAAAAGAAATCAAACACACACGTGCTCTGCTAATCAGAAAACTTGTATTAAATAAACAAAAAAGGGTTACTCAAAACAGTTCTTAGTGTCCGAAAACAATGATAGTGCAAGGCTTACTTCAGCCGCATACAAAAACACAGGAAAAAACAAACAAAGACAACCTGGAATGAGCAAAGATGTTTCAGGAGTCCTTTTGAATCTTTGAAGCAAATAGCAAGTCCCAGAGTTTTCACCTCCCACTTGTCTGAAAAAGCTGGGTTGAAAACTCCAACGGCACGGAACAGAAACTTCAGAGCAGGAACCACAAAATAACACAGATAAACAGCCACAGTTTGCCTTGGGCCGTTGTTCCCTTTTATACCTTTAGCCCTCATTAAGGGAACCACACCCAGTCCTCAGTATAAGAACCACACCCAGCCCAGGTGCTCCTATAATGACTTGTAATACTCCTTAAAGTGATCCCTTCTTTGCATAGCTCTTCGGCTACGCAGATCAATATATTGATCTGCAGAAGAATCCAGAGACGAAAGACTGTCTGAGGTACTGTATGTCAAATCCCCTGGGCTGTCTGCTGACTCCTGCGTACCAGTGGCCTCGTCCTCCTGGCTGTCTGCCACATCTTCCTGGCTGTCTGCCACATCTTCCTGGCTGTCAGCCAGGCTTTCGCATTCAGTGTGTGCCGCGTCTCTCCTATCTGTGGGAGCAACGGCTGGCCCAGGCCCAAACACAACATATACAGTCAAGTACAGTGGTACCTCTACTTATGAACTTAATTCGTTCCGTGACCAGGTTCTTAAGTAGAAAAGTTTGTAAGTAGAAGCAATTTTTCCCAGAGGAATCAAAGTAAAAGCAAATTACATTTGCTTGCCCCGAGTCTTCGGAGAGGGGCAGCATACGAATCTAATTAATTAATTAATTGATTGATTATTATTAAATAATGTGTGCAAACCCATTAGGAAAGAAATAAAAGCTCGGAATTTGGGTGGGGGGAGGAGGAGGAAGAAGAGGAGGACAGTCAAAGGAAGAAAGTGAGGTGAGGGGAATCAAAAAAATCCAAAACTTTAAGACTTTTTTTAAAAAGAGGGACTCTGAGGCGGCGAGGAGGAGCACGCACCTCCCATACACTGCGCCAGAGAGAGAAAAACCCAGGGGGAATGGCAGGAAACTGGCTGGGGCTTCGTGCCGCTCTCAAATTTTTCCGGGCTCGGGTTCTTAAGTAGAAAATGGTTCTTAAGAAGAGGCAAAAAATCTTGAACACCTGGTTCTTATCTAGAAAAGTTCTTAAGTAGAGGTACCACTGTAACTAACTGGAGGTGAGCAGTATTGCATAAAAAGAGTTTTGTTGGTTTATTCTTTAAGGCAATAATAGACAAGCAATTACACAAGTAGTACATTCTTCAATGGCTGGAGGTCTACCAGAGGAATTATGTTGGTACGGTTAGCTTCCTTTTCTATTTCTTGCCACGAAATAGATGTATGAGCAGTCATAGGCTTTGTAGCTGTAACCATAACATTTGACACACTTTGCTGTGTGGAAGGGGGAAGGAACTAGAGCATAACAGAATCAGAAGAAATGCATTTTCTGAGTACAAAAGTATTCCTTTTGAGAGTTGAAATGATTTTTATCTCAATTTTTCCCGCCAGAGTATTTAAGATAGCAGACATATGGATTTGATGATTAGGGGAAAACAGCAGATAATAGAAAAATGAAAATTATGTTGTAAAGAAGTTAATGTAAAATTGTATTTTTATCTGCTATGAAGACAAGTCAGAAATATTTCTTTCTCTTTGATTTTCTCTGCACTTTTGATTGTATTCTTTTTTTATTCCTACTCATTTTTCTAACTTAATTATTAGTTTCTGTCAGTTATTTTTTTCATTTAAAATGTAATAAAGTGATTATTAATTTTTAAAAAGAGTTAAAATGCAAAAAAAAAACCTCACATAACAGATTTAGGAATGCAGAGTCCCTGCAAAAGAAAGGCTACGCCTGAATTAATTAAATTGTATAATATTTAAGAGACCTAAACACAAGTCATAAAGCACTACGTTTTTTTTCATTTATTGCTGATTTGCTAGTGTTATGAATTCACTAGCTAGATTTAGCCAGCCAATGTTTCCCAATGTCAATTCTTCCTATTTGCAATATGAACGAAAAGTAAAGGAATTTGATCTTTAAAATGCAAAATATTAATAGTATCTAGATGAAACAACTAGATACTGTACCGTAGTTGTTTGAAAATAAAATAGAGATGTTTATTAGAGCTAGGCATAATTTCATGATTGGGGAAAGTGCTTCAGATTAGATTAGGATTAGGATGATTGATAGATAGAATAGAATAGAATAGAATAGAATAGATAGGATAAGATAGATAGATAGATAGATAGATAGATAGATAGATAGATAGATAGATAGATAGATAGGATAGGATAGGATAGGATAGGATAGGATAGGATAGGATAGGATAGGATAGGATAGGATAGGATAGGATAGGATAGAGACAATATAGATATATGTAATTCTCAGTGCCAGTTTGGGGCAAAAACTTTGTAAAACGTGTATCCGTGACTCTAGCACACTGCTGTAAATGTGGGCCAGTTGCCATACACACAAAATGCAGTTACTATTGGGGGGGGGGGGGGGGCAACCATCACAACTTCAGAACTGGGTGTCCCCAGAGAGGTCATTGTTAATTCTGAATGATTGCTAAGCATCCAGTCCTAAATTGAGGACTACCTGTACAAGCAGTTCAAACCTCTGCCTGAACCTGCAAAAAAGATATGGCTGTTCTAATCAATGGAATAGTTTAATTAGCACATAATTTAAGGTGAATTTAAAGCGGGAAGGAAGAAGGCCTTAATAAATAGACCCTGAAGCACTTCTTCTGCACAATTTTCAAACTGTGTAAAGCCTTGACATATTGTTCCTACATTCATTGTTCCAAAGATGGGCAGGCTTCAGGCTTAAATCACCTTCATTTTTATTAACTACACAAATCAACCAACTGCTGTAAAACAAGTTGAGGAGACATATGAAGAACGGTTGCAGGAACTGGGCATGGCTAGTTTAATGAAAAGAAGGACCAGGAGAGACATGATAGCAGTGTTCCAATATCTCAGGGGCTGCCACAAAGAAGAGGGAGTCAAGCTATTCTCCAAAGCACCTGAGGGTAGAACAAGAAGCAATGGGTGGAAACTAATCAAGGAGAGAAGCAACTTAGAACTAAGGAGAAATTTCCTGACAGTTAGAACAATTAATCCATGGAACAGCTTGCCTCCGGAAGTTGTGAATGCTGCAACACTGGAAGTTTTTAGATTAGATTAGATTAGACTTATTGGATTTACATGCCGCCCCTTTCCGTAGACTCGGGGCGGCTCACAACAATGGTAAACAATACATAATAACAAATCTAAATGACAGTTTTAAGTTAAAAAATCCAAAAGAACCCCAATATATAAAAAACAAGCACACAGTAGAATCATACACAGAAACTACATGGGCAAGGGGGAGATGTTTCAATTCCCCCATGCCTGATGGCAGAGGTGGGTTTTAAGAAGTTCCGAAAGGCAAGGAGGGTGGGGGCAATCCTAATCTCTGGGGGGAGTTGGTTCCAGAGGGTCGGAGCCACCACAGAGAAGGCTCTTCCCCTGGGTCCCGCCAGATGACATTATTTTAAGATGTTGGATAACCATTTGTCTGAAGTGGTGAAGGGTTTCCTGCCAAATAGGGGGTTGGACTAGAAGACCTCCAAGGTCCCTTCCAACTCTGTTATTCCATTCTATAATCTCTCAGTACTTGTTCTGGATATCAGTATTAAAAGGGTTCATCCATTTAGCCAATAAAAGGAGTGGTGAGATTACTTTGGATGACTTCCTTCCTTTTTGCACTACTCTGCAGTGTAATTTAGGACTGGGGTGGGTGGGGGCACTTCATTGCTGCTAAAAAGAAACAAGGAATCAAAAACTTGTCCTGATCCCTTGCAAATCCCCCAGAAACCTAAGAGTGGATCCTGATCTACTGTCCGTCCTTGCATTAATCTTTAAGACAAAAAACCAAAAACCCACTGTCTGAAAATATTTTGAAAGAGCCCAAACAGTTGTGTGACTCAACCTTCTCCTCCAGCCTTCTCAGAATAAGCCACAGCCACACTGCTCAGTTTGTGGGAGCAACTGCCATCAGTGCTCCTTCTCAGTCTAGCCCACCTCTTTCTAAAGGAAACTATTTGCACAGAAGGACTTCCTGAACAGTGAAAGTGCAGCCCAAAGCTTTCCTGTGGGAGATCAGGTGCAGAGATCCATCAAGCTCAAGCCCCATTACCAGAGAACAGCCCTGCAAGAGCAAAAATCCTTCTGTATTTTGCAACACTTCAGAAGATAGATGAAAAATACAGAAGGATCTTGACAAACTTGAACAATGGACTCTATCTAATAACATGAAATTTAAAGGTGAAAAAAGTAAGGTTTTACATTTAGGCAAGAAAAGCAAAACACACAGGTAGGGTATATGTACTGCATTGCTCCACAGTAGTAGCTGTGAGAGGGAGTAGCTGGCTCATATTTAAATGGACAACCATTTAAATATGAGCCAGCAGTGTGCAGCAGCTGCCAAAAAAGCCAACACAGTTCTAGGCTGCATTAACAGAGGGATAGAATCAAGATCACTTGAAGTGTTAATACCACTTTATAAGGCTTTGTTAAAGCCACACTTGGAATACTGCATTCAGTTTTGGTCACCACAATGCAAAAAGGATATTGAGACTCTAGAAAAAGTGCAGAGAAGAGTGGCAAAGACGATTAGGGGATTGGAGGCTAAAACATATGAAGAATGATTGCTGGAACTGGGCATGGCTAGTTTAATGAAAAGAAGGACCAGGGGGACATGATAGCAGTTTTCCAATATCTCAGGGGTTGCCACAAAGAAGAAGGAGTCAACCTGTTTTCAAAAGCATCTGAGGGTAGAACTAGAAGCAATGGGTGGAAACTAAACAAGGAGAAAAGTAAATTAGAACTAAGGAGAAATTTCCTGACAATCAGAAGAGTTAATCAGTGGAACAGCTTGCCTCCAGAAGCTGTAAATGCCCCAACACTGGAGGTTTTTAAGAAGATGTTGGATAACCATCTGTCTGAAGTAGTATAGGGTTTCCTGCCTATGCAGGGGGTTGGACTAGAAGGCCTCCAACGTCCCTTCTAACTCTGTAAAAATAAAAAAAATAAAAAAATGAAACTATGAATAACAGTCATCACCCCTCTTTTCCTCCCATCTTGGGCATCATTGAGGGGGGAAAATCAGGCATAAATCCTTCTATAAGCCCTTTAAAACTAAGAGTTTCCTTCAACTGTGTCATGGCAACTAAATTATGATTATAAGCCTACCAATCCTTCAAGAGGTCAGTTAAGCTATGACACTCATTAGTCCAGAATGTAAGATGGCTACCAGTTTGGATAGCTTTTTTTTTAAAGTCTCAGCCAAATTTATAGAGGAAAAAATTATCAATGGTTATACTGTATATCTACTATTGGCCATAGTTTGATTTGATGCACTGTTTTCTGATTTTATGTATAAACCTCTAACCATGTTGAGTCTATAATTTCCTTTCATATTAGTTTTTGCCTAATTTCAAGTTTTCCACTGAGGATTAATGGTATATTTCATTATCAAGGGGGACTCAGTCAGCAGATCTATGAACTGGAACTTTTTCTCTGGCAGCATCTCAGTTGTAAACCCCCCCCCCCTCTCTTCTAGAAAAAAACAAACTGCCTCTGAGTAGTACTGGGTTTTAGGGGGTGGTGTTTTGGCAAGACATGTATAAATTTGGATAGTTATGGGTCACCTTTAACAAACATTTTGTTTTTCTCATCATATTAGTTTTTTCCTATTTTCTTTAAAATTTGATTGTACATTGTCTTAAAGATCCTGCTATTTTGTTCTTTTTATAGTACTGTATTATGCATGGCCAAAAAAGGCCATACATAATACTGCAAACAAGAATAAAATATTATTTATTTTCTAAATGCATCTATGTTATCTAATGAAACAGTCTGCTAAGTGCCATGAAACCTGGGAGCCACAAATACAACTATGTTCTATGTAGTCAAGACTACAACACTTCAAGGTCCTTTCTCTGTTTTGGGCAGGACAAGAATTAGCATTTCCAGTTTCATATCATACTAAGGTTTGCATCAGGACATAATGACTTTGTCCATGAATAGTGCATCCAGTAAGTCTCCTGTGGTTTGTAAACCATGTCTATATCGTTTATGACTCTGGAATTTTTTGTGGACACAAAAACCCTCAAAAGGTTAGGGTTTTAGTTCCAAGTTGATCACTGCTTGATCTATATCTATTGTAAACAGTTATCAACTTGGAAATAACTTGCAAATGACTTGTAAACATAGGAGAAGCAAGATTGGATAACCTTGCAAACATAGGAGAAGCCAATATTATATATACATTGGCCTGTCCTATGATTGCAAGTCATCCAAGCTTATTATTGACAGCCACTTCCAAACAGTCAGTAGATACACACAAGCACATGTATATGCAAAGGTAATTCCTCAACTTACAACCACAATTGACCCCAAACTTTCTGTTGCTAAGTGAGAAGTTTGTTAACGGAATTTTGCCTCATTTTACTTTGCTCACCACATTTGTTAAGTGAATCACTGCAGGTCTTAAATTAGGAACACAGGTATTAAGCGAATCTAGTTTTCCCGTTGACTTTGCTTTTCAGCAAATCACAAAACGGGATCACAATCTTCATAAATGTGAGTTAGTTGTCAAGTACCCAAGTGTTGAAAATGGTCATAATTCTTTCCCCCCCCCAATGCTGCTGTCACTTTGTAAGGTCACTGAATGAACTATTGTAAGTACATCTGCATTCTGCATTTATTTTAAAACTTGTCTGTAACAATCCAAACCTAATATTTTTCCCAAAATGGTTTCCAATGCAGTACAATCAGAAGATTAAACCCCTAAGCAATGTGGTTTTAGTGGGACCCTAATGATCCCACTAAACCTTAGGTGGCAACTAAGGAAACTTTCATATCCTGACTACGTACTTCATGGGACAATCCCAATGTAGTTCCAAAGACTGCTGTCATATGAAAGCAGTCCTGTTGCTTAAATATTGATGCAGTAGGCCAAGAACTAAACAGACCCATCTACTGATCCACAAAAAAGCCCACAGGTTGTTCATAAGGCTCCCTGCACTTGACCAAGTGTGATTGGACACACACAAAAATTGTCTTTGGTGTATATGTTCTCAGTGCACATTAAAGAAAAGATACATTAGTCAAGAATCATGGGGTACAACACTTAATGTTTGTCATAGGGGTCAAATAAGCAATGAAGAAACAATCAATATTAATAAAAATCTTAAGGATACAAGCAACAAGTCATTCGTTAGTTGATGCCCAACCACAAATAAATGGTGCAGGAGGTTACACCAAAACCACCCTTAATGACATGTATGGTTTTTAACGGTTTAAATTGCTTTTAGCTGTTCATTTTAAATTGTTTTAGATTGTCTTTTAATGTGGTTTTAATGCAAAATCGTATGTTTTATTCCTTGGTTGTGAGCTGCCCTGAGTCCCTTGGGAGTTGGGTGGTATACAATCAGAATAAATAAATAAAATAAACAAACAAGACACCAGGATCTCCTCTGGGATCTTTTAGATCTCCTATGGCTCTTCTATGACTTGTGGACTTCAACTCCCAGAATTCCTGAGCCAATCATGCCAGCTCAAGAATTCTGGGAGTTGAAGTCCACAAGAGCCAACTTTGCCTATCCCTGATCTAGACCCATCTTCTCCCCCCCCCACCTCTCCAGCTCCCCTCCCCCTTTAGGTAGGTACCTGATGGTTTTCTTGGTCGTCTTCCCCGGATTCAGAGGCTTGTAGGGCAGGACGCGGGGCTCCCAGCTCTGCTCGGGCTCCGTGCCGAGCCCCCCGGAGACGGAGTTGGGCTTGCGGGCAGCGTTGCCTTGCCCTCCTCGGCGCTGGTGCTGCTCCAGGCCCCCTTCGCGGAAGCTGCCATGGCCGGGCCCGCAAGGCTCCTCCACCCAGGTCACGCTCAGCAGGCTCAGCGTGAAACCGAGAGACACCCCGACCACCACAGGCCCCACGGGACGCAGGAGCGACAGGAGCGAAGAGAAGCGCATGGCACCGGCGGAAGGCAAGAGCCGAACGAGACCCGGAATTGGGGGGGGGGGGACCAAGTTAAAAGGGACAAAAGGGGGGGAGAGGGCAGCAAGAGCTGAAGGTGGGTGGGTGGGGGTTCCTGGGTTGGGAGATCCCTCTTTAACCCGCGACACGGCACTCAGTGGGGATCGGGGCAGCCGGGGACCATTCCCACGAGGCTAAGGGGGGGACCGGCGTGGGGTCCTGCCCAGAGGGAGGGGGCGGCTGCAGCTAAGTTAGCGGAGGAGGTGGGCCCGGCCCGATTCCGGAACCTGGAAGGAGCAGCGCCTATTGGTCCAGCCGTTCCATGCCGGTCCTAGAGAGAGAAGAATTGCGGGGTGGGTGGCGGGGTGGGCGGAGGGGAGGAAACCAGTCCTTCGCCTGAACCGGAGTATCCCCGCGGAAACGTCACTCCCCGCTTCTCTTGGAAGAGTCGCCGCTGGCGCTGGCGCCGCCGTCCGACGTGTCACCCTTGGATAGTCCCGCCCTCTCCGCCATCGTCATTCGTCCGGCCGCGCCTCCTTTCCCTTCCGCACGCCAATCCCCGGGCCGAAGTAATGCGTGGTCGGAGGAGGCCTCGCCCTCTCTCACTTCCTGAGCCCGATTGAATTGGGGTAGAGAAACGGGGTCGCAATAAAAGAGGGCGGCGGGCACTTAAAGGTCCTGCTTCGTTTGTGCATAAAGGCGTGCCGATTTTATTTGGGGGGGGGGAGCCAGGTTGCTCGGTGTCGAGGCTTGGCATCTCTGGAAGTACAGTGCGTTTTCCAATCTGGATTGGTAGCGTCCGTGAATCGAGGTGACACGCGAGACTTCTATTATGAAGCGTGCACTGTTTTGCAACCGTTGGTAGTAAAGGGAGCGCTTTTGAAGGGGGGGGGGGTGTTAGACAACCTAATAAGCTCCCTCCTAGCAAATCAGGAAAGTACTGTACCTGAATTTAGAATATTTTTCCTCTTTCTCTCATAATTATCTAAATTGTAATCACAAGCAGAACTAATGAAATAGTAATTTTTTCTTAGAACTGAGGTTATCTTGGGGTACGTGTGTGTAAAATGTATTATATATTTGTATAACCGTATAAAGTAAAGATAGTTAATCTTTATATTATAGATATTATCTTTATATTATATAGATTATACTATATATTTTATGTTATGTTATATATTATACTATATTACTATATTATATATTATATTATTATATTATATTATATTATATTGCAGATAATCTAAAATTAACCTCAAAACCTTTAACCTTGGATTATCTACAACTGACCTCCCCCTTTTTAAGCGAGTCTGTAAGGGGCACCCATACCATCCCTGTCCTACTGTTCTATTGTTTTCTATCATTACTTTTCTAATGTTTTATTTATACAAATTACCATCCTATAATTGTTTAACAAATAAATAAAATAAAGATGTTATTTCTTCCCATTGTCTTCATCTGAAAGGGATCCCCCCCCTCCCATTTCTCTGCCTGCACTCAAATATCATAAATATACATTTAATTTAATTTATTTAACTAACTTCTAAGTCGCCCAATTCCTAGTGGACTTTGGGCAGCGTACAGTCATAGGCAATATAAAACAATAAAATATATAACATTAAATAACACAAGAAATATAAACCAGTAAAAAACCTAAACAAACATTCATTCAATAACATTCGTCTTTCGTCCCCTGTCCAATTGTCTTTCCTTTCCATTTTATCATATATATTCTTTCCTTCCCACCTACTTCTCTTCCTCTTCACTTCCTATCTTTTATATATCACTTAATGTCTATTCCCTTTCATATGTATTGTATATTGGACAAAGAATAAATAAAATAAAATAAAAAATAAAAATTCATCTTTCTGGGGCCAAGTAGTTGTTTTGTGGTGGCTCAGGCAGAGCCATGTTTTAACAAACTTTTGGAAGGCCAGAAAGGTAGGGCAGTAAGAGTCTCTTGGGGCAGTTGGTTCCATAGAGCCGGAGCCGCCACAGAGTAGGCCCTCCCTTTTATTCTACAGAAATATACAGAAATTATTGTTTTGAACCAGTCTCAATTTATGTGAAATGGGATGAGAATCAGGAAAGGACAAATCAATTATGTTTCCTTCACAATTCTCTGAATGTGGGCACATGCAGTCTATGAAGCTTTTTTCACATCATTTCCCAGAATGGCTGTTATTCCATTGTAGCGAGCACAACAACAAAAACATTTATTACAGTCAGTCTTTATTATTGACAACCAATCTTTAAAGTGCCATATTGCCTTGTTTTCTTTCCTGCACCATGTTTGTAATGACGTTTGAGACCTCAAGCCATTGCTACCACATTCAGAAGTCACAAAAATGATTTTCTTTGTATAGTTCTGTGAGCACTCTGCATTACATATTATGGTTTGCCAAATACCTACTTATGTTTGTTTTGCTGACTCCCGGTTGAAGCATCCAATATTACATTCAAGTCCACCTCAAAGTCTACAGAGAGGGGCGGCATACAAATCCAATAAATAAATAAATAAATATTTAGAAACTAAAAACATTTTCAAAACAAAAATTATAGATCCTTAATTATTTGAACAAGAGCACAGGAACACAGAGGCTGAAAACTTCAGAAAGCATTCCATACTAACTCTTTATTTTACTAAACTATCTGTAACAATATAAAACTTTTATTTCATTTTTAAAACAGTAGCATGCGTTAAGTCATATTATTGTCATGAATCCTGTAAAACTGATAGAAATATGTACTCAATTTTGTACTGGGGGTAATTTGCAATTAAAGCATTCTAAAAGGCCAGCTAATATTTCTTACTTGGTTTACTGTCATCTCATTATCTTTGATTCCAAAAGTCTTTCATATAGTATCTTCAAAGTTTACATATTTTCAAAAATATTCTGATTTGAGTGAAAATTGGGCACAGAGTGGTTTCGGCTCTAAAGCAGGAATACAAATAATCCTCAATTTACAACCATAATTGGGATCAGAATTTCTGTTGTTAGGCAAGGAAGTTCTTAAATGATTTTATGTTATTTACCAATTTTGTGATTTTTTCCTCATGATTCTTAAGTGAATTACTATAATTGTTAAGTGCACGACATAGAGGTTAGGCAAATCCAACTTCCCCCATTGACTTTGCTTGTGAGACACCGGTTGAGAAGGTTGGAAATGGCAATCACATAACCCTGGGATGCTGCAAATATTGTAAACATATGCCAGTTGCCAAGCATCCAAATTTGGATCTCATGATCATGGAGATGTTGTGATGGTTGTAAGTGGAAGGGTTGGTCATAAGTCACATTTTCAGTGTTGTAACTTTGAATGGTTGCTAGATAAATACTTGTAAGTCAACCTGCACAGTATGTTTTTTTTTACCCCTTCCTAATAAATAAATGACTGATAGCCTAATAGTTGAAACTGTGGCATAAGAGATGTCATACTCAAAGCTGAACGATTTAAAATATATTCCAAGTGCCCCAAAATAGAGGACACATACAATTTTGAGTGCCAGTAGAGGGGGTCAGAGTATCTTTGTACAATTATTTACATTTTAGGAGAAGATTTTATATGTACTCAAATTTGGCTATACTGTAGCACTGAGGGGAAAAAAGGCTTTCCATTCCACGGGGCAGAATTAATCATCGAGTATAGCAAAGGAGAATCTAAATTGAGCAGCTGAATACCAAATGTGGGAGAGGAGAAGGCAGCAAGAAGAAGCAACAACCCATCATTCCTACGCATCATCCTCTTCATGATGCTGAGAGCTCAGCAGATGGCAAGTGGGATTCAGACTTGAGAAGACTCGGTGACGTGTTTCAGCTAGTAAAGTAGCTAACCTCTGGGTGGGTGGGTGAGTGGGTGTGTTAAGGATATTTGGCTTTGCTTTCCAATTCACATATTTTCTGTAATCTGAATGCTACAAAGTTGGTACTTTGCAATTATGCTTTTATATCTATAAGTAAAGGAACAACTTCAAAGAACCAGTGAAATGGCTATAAAGGAAGCATTTGCTTCCAAATGTGATTAGGAAAGGTTCCTGCATATATTCAGATATATTCTTGTCAATTGCTCTTTTAAAATGAAATGCCTAGCAAAAAGACTAGCATATAGAATTGTTACTTTTCCCCTTTCTTATCATAATCAAATAAACTGATTCAAATGCCTTGCCATTTTTTCTGGAATTAACTATCAGAACTGTAGAAAAAACAATTACTGTCTACCTGCCTTCCATTAAGGACCTGTATACTGCATGAGTCAAAAAGAGGGCTGTGAAAATATTTACTGACCCCTCGCATCCTGGACATAAATTGTTTCAACTCCTACTCTCACACCAAGACAACTAAATACAACAACAGGGTTTTTTTTCTCAAACACCAGCACACTGCTAAACAAATTCTCTCACCACTGTCAAACTATTCACTAAAGCTGCATTATTATTACCATTAGTCTTCTCATCATTCCTATCACCCATCTCCTCTCATGTATGATTGTATGACTGTGACTTGTTTGTATCCTTATGATTTATATTAATACTGATAGCTTCCTGATTGCTTATTTGTACCCTATGACAATCGTTAAGTGTTGTACCTCATGATTCTTGATGAATGTATCTTTTATGTACACCGAAAGCATATGCACCAAAGACAAATTATTTGTGTGTCCAATCACACTTGGCTATAAAGCTGTTCTGTTCTGTTCTATTCTAACAATTCCATAGTCTATTATATAACTGAATAGCACACTTTTGCCATGATGTTGGAAAGGTTGAAGGCAAAAGAAGAGCACTGCAGAGGATGAGGTGGTTAAATTGACCCAATGAACATGAATTTGGACAAACTTCAAGAGACAGTGGAGGATAGGCTATGTTCCATGGGGTTGTGAAGAATTGGACACAATTTTGCGACTGAACAAGATATTCATCTTTCTTGTTTTAGTGTCATATTTCATAGTAGTTTCATAGGCAAAGGCACAGATGAGTAAAACTGAATTGAAAGGGGACTTTCCAGTTTGGATAAAAGCAATTCATGCATAAAAGATTTCAAATATGTTGATAAAACTATAACATAATACTTCTGCCAACAATTCCAGTGGGAACTGTTAAAGAAGGATTAACCTAATTGCCAGGAGCTTAAACCCAATACTGAACAATCACAGCCGAAATAGATAATGCCGGGCAAATTATGCTATTGTGTTTGGAACAAGGAGGGGAATGACCTGTTTTTACTTCAATCTGGCGGAAAGGAACGCACAGCAAAGAAGATTTAACCCAAAATAAGGGACGAGGCGCCACCACGACGCTTTGTTTCAATTTTTCTCTAGCCGCACTAGGACTCCTCTTGCAAATACCAACGGAGTTGCTAACAGAAGGTCCAAGCGGCGGCTACTACTGGTATGAGTCCATTTACAAACGAGGCAGCCACACGGACCACCAGCCAAACGAGAGCTCTGGAAGCAGGCGGGGAACCGGGATGTGCCTTAAAAACAAAGGCTTCCAACCGGAAATAGCCCGGACAGCGCGAGGGGCGCGGGCCCCCCTCTCTGAGAAAAAAATAGAAGAGACAAACAGGTAGAAAATACGATTATTCAACCACTGAGAACAATACATTAAGTAATAATGAAGCACACTACCAAAATTTGGAGCCAATGTTTCAGCATATCTTTATACAGAGGGGCGACGAAAGACGGACCCTGCTGTGGGGTAACTCGGAAGGGCGAGTTACCCCACAGGATATGTATGTGACACGTTTGACCATGTATGGGACATGTTTGACCATGTATGCGACATGTGAGAATATGCACACGACATGTTCGCTCCGACGACGCCGACGCGCGCTCCAGGCGAGAAGCGGGGCGGAGGTGTGAGTGGAGGGCGGGGGGGGGGGGGGGGCGAGGCTGAGCCTTGAATGCGGGCAACAACCTCCAACAGAAGAAGGCGAGCAAAAACCAACGGGCGACCAGCGTGCCCGGCCCGAGCCAACCTTGTCTCGCGAGGAAAGGCGCGCGCGCGAAGAGAAGAGAAAGCAGGGAAAGGGGGCGGGGGAAAAAGAGGGGAGGGAGGGAGGGGAAGGGGGGGGGAAATAAAACCAAACCTGCGCCGTGACGTCACGCGGAGCTGTCCCTCAGCACCGGGCCCGCCGGGTTCGAGCGTGGGTCGTGCAGGTAGGAGACCTACCAAAGCAGAGCGGGGCGGGTGAGGGGGGGGAGCGGGGGCGGGAGAGAGAGAGAGATTGCCGGGGCCTGCTTCTCTTTGCAGCGGTGGAGGAGGGGGGGAGGAAACGTCCCCCCCCCGCCTGCCGCTCCCCTTGGAGGGCTAGGCGGAGAAGGCTCGCCCGGGAGGGGGCTCGGCGGATGGGTTAGGGAGGGCGACGCAAAAGAAGCGGCGCCTGCTGCTCCTCGACGCGGGTCTCTCTTTCCCTCCTGCGTCGGGACAGCCTCGGGCAACGGTAGAGAAGTTTGGAAAGGCGGCGGCGGGGACGGCGAGGGGGGTGGGTGAGAGAAAGGGTTGAAGTTCGTTTGCATTGCCTGTCAACACGGGGTCGGTTCGCGGGAAACCTCCGGCGGGACAAAGCAAGCGAGACAGGGGAGAAAACAGCGTAGGGTGGTTGTGGGGGAGTCGCTGTTCCATATTGTTCCGAGCATCATCATCATCATTATCGTTATCATATTTATCATCATCATCATTATTATTATCATCATCATCATCATTATCATTATTATCATTATCATATTTATCATTATTATTATTATCATCATCATTATCATCATCATTATGACTATTACTATTATTATCATTATCATTATTTTAATTTATATGCCGCCCAACTCCCTAAGGACTCCCTAATACCCATGCACACAACTGGCCCTTTTCTCGGATGGTAGCCGAGGCTGCCCCACATCATCCCGCACAGATTCCCGCCCTCCTGGCAGATCCCCATTGCAAACTAACCCCTAGGGGAGTCCGTTGTGCGGGGGGGGGGGGGTTTGCCCTTCTTCTCCCGGCCTTGTGTTATTATTGCTTTACAGTGAGGAGTCAAAGCCCAGCCCACCCATTCTCTTCTTCCTCCTTTGAATGTTTGCATTGCCCTGGGTAAACAAAGGCTACTGGGACAAAGCTTTGAAAGAACTAAGCCACAAAAGCCCACAGCCCTTCGGTTTGTGTGTGTGGTGGTGATGGTGCTGGAGAGACAGAAACAATGCACCAAAAGGAAACCCTTGGTCTACTCCAGTTTATTTATTTGTTTGTTTGTCAAAGTGTACAAGACAATAGGTATGGTATGAACATGAACACAAGCAAAGGAGATATAGGTAAATTTGGACAATAGGACAGTAAGACAGGTAGTTTTTTAATAGGATTCCAAAGCCCGCTGGACCTCTCATCCCAAACAAAGAGAGTCTGCTGGGTCCCCCCAGAAGTCTTTGCAGCTCAGTATCCTAGCAACCCACCGGCTTCCCTTATGTGGTCTCGCCAGCCCCAAACAAGGATGCGTCTTGATCTGGCTTTGTGCTAAAGACAGCATTATATTGATAAGCTGATAGAGCAGCAGCCTTAGGATATAAATGGATGGCCAGGTATGGGGATTAAGTAGAAGGAAGGGAAGAAATGCAGAGGGGGAAGAAACAGGACACGTGAGACCATTTCCATTAGCAAAACAGGATATCTGAGGAAGACGTGACAAAGGGGGGGTGCCTTATAAAACTAACTGACCTCAATTACTCTACTGTCAAATCAGAAAATGCTTGATAGTATGGCTGCTTTCTGTATTTCTCTTCCTTTTGAAAGAAAAGAAAAGACAAACTTAAAGTCAAGCTCAACTCCTGTTGGTAAATGATGCAGTGATGTTGACAACAGTCCAGGCATTTTGCCATTGCCTACTTCTGATAGAGATACCATAGATAGGTAGGCAGGCAGGCAGGCAGGCAGAAAGACTGATTGACTGACTTGGCTCCCAATTGCAAGTTTATAATTTTCAAAATTAGCACTATGTGTGCATTTATATATACTGCTCAAAAAAAAATAAAGGCAACACTCAAAGAACACATCCTAGATCTGAATGAATGAAATATTCTCATTGAATACTTTGTTCTGTACAAAGTTGAATGTGCACAACACCATGTGAAATTGATTGTCAATCAGTGTTGCTTCGTAAGTGGACAGTTTGATTTCACAGAAGTTTGATTTACTTGGAGTTATATTGTGTTGTTTAAGTGTTCCCTTTATTTATTTATTTTGAGCTGTGTATATAAACCAGTTATGATAAAATTTTGTGCATCTCATAAGTGGACTCTGATCTACAAGGTTGGGTTATAATAGAAATGTTACTTTGAAATCTGCCACCAGGCGCTCTGTTGTTTCAATTGAAATGCTATTTCCCACAGAAGAGAAATAAGATTTGCATTACTGTGTCTGCTGTTTTAATCCAAGTGGTCCATTTGGATGCATAGTAGTCAGCATAGGGGCTGGCCCAAGTATGACATTTGTTTGTTTGTTTATTTGTTTATTTGTTTATTTACTTATTTACTTATTTACTTATTTACTTATTTACCTATTTACCTATTTACCTATTTACCTATTTACTTATTTACTTATTTACTTATTTACTTATTTACTTATTTACTTATTTACTTATTTACTTATTTACTTATTTATTGGGGGAAAGAATATCTCAGTTCCCCCATGCCTGGCGGCAGAGGTGGGTTTTAAGAAGCTTACAAAAGGCAAGGAGGGTGGGGGCAATTCTAATCTCTGGGGGGAGTTGGTTCCAGAGGGTCGGGGCTGCCACAGAGAAGGCTCTTCCCCTGGGTCCCGCCAAACGACATTATTTAGTTGACGGGACCCGGAGAAGGCCCACTCTGTGGACCTAACTGGTTGCTGGGATTCGTGCAGCAGAAGGCGGTCCCTGAGATAATCAACTAGATAGGTTTGGTATATTTAACATTTTTTCTAAAAAAATATCTGGGAGTTTTATGTTTGGGGTGGAAGGGGGTGTATGATTTTGCTATGAAATGGGATGTACCAGGTTACCTTTGAAGCCGGATGACGACTGGAAGGGGTCCTGCCGTTTGGAAAACTTTAGGATGAGGTTTACATGGAACAGAGCAATATGGATTCAGTTATGAAAGATCCTGTCTCCCAAAGTAATCAATTCATGCTCTGATAAAGTTACTTCTATCTTTGAAGCTACCCCCACAGCCACTAGACTCATTAGCTACGGGATAATGAGAAATTAGCCACAGAGAACTGCTTAATGAGGTAATCCTGAACTAATCATTTGGGGACAAAAAAAGCCTCTGAGTGACAGGGACTGCTGTAGCCTGTGGCCATAGATTCTGCCTTGTGTAATGTGTGTGTGTATGGATGTGCTACCATAAATACTTATAGCTTGCTTATCTTTCAAGCAAGGAGGGATTGAGTCTAATGCCAGGGACAAAATTAGTGCTAAAAACATTCCAGCTTCTGTTTTCCTTTTCAAACAAACATATGTTCTTTGCTGCCTGTTTTGTTATAGCATAAAGCAGAACTGTGGGGGTCTCCTGGCTTTCAGGAGCATCTGGCACCCCACGCCGTGGCAGCTGCTCCTCCTAGTACGGCTGCCCTGGGTTGCTCCCAGGTTAATAGGATCATTTCAGGAGGAGCTTTTCAGTTAAGCTGCCAGAATAATGCCGGAGGGAAGAAAAAGAAGATGCTTTGCTTCCTCATTGGCAGATCTTATGAACTTTCAGGAAACATTTGCAGAGCATAACAAGGGACACTCAGGCACTGTTTCCCAACACACAAATAGCTTGGGGCCATAGGCTTGTGCCTTGAAGAAACTACTTCCTTCAGGACTAGGTTGCGCAAATGACATTTCCACACAGTGATGGGCTCCTACGGGTACGATCAGGTACGCAGAAGTGGTAGGATTTATTTTATTTTTTTCCCTTCTGGGCTCTGGCTATGTTTTTCCTATCGCAGTAATTGAAACATAGAAATATAGAAGACTGACGGCAGAAAAAGACCTCATGGTCCATCTAGTCTGCCCTTATACTATTTTCTGTATTTTATCTTAGGATGGATATATGTTTATCCCAGGCATGTTTAAATTCACTTACTGTGGATTTATCTACCACGTCTGCTGGAAGTTTGTTCCAAGGATCTACTACTCTTTTGAGGTTGAATGTGTATAATTTTAGAAGAGCTGTGCATGTGTGTGTGTATGTGCGTATATATACAGTTTATATAGTAGATAATATATATTTTTGTGTGCCTGTGCGCAATATGTATGTACACATATGGTATATATACATAGAATTAAATAGTATATTTTGTTCAATAATAGTAAATAGACAGGGAAATTGTATCTCTTTGAGGCGAGGAGAGACCAGGTACCCTAACCCTAACCCTTGACATGAGTGACATCTGGTTAGCCACCTTTAAGCCAGTCACATGACATTTAAGCCACTCCTTGTCACATGGTTGTCAAGCTACTCCCACCTGGCTGGTGGGAGTAGCTTGGCTGGCAAGCCACACCCACAAAATAAGCCACGCCTGCAGTGTGGTAGTAAAACTTTATGCAACCCTTCACTGCTTCCACAGATGGGAGCAAAACAACACAGAAAACTGCGTGACTTTTCTGCCATCAAAAACTAGGTGGCAGCAAAGTCACGCAGTTTCACGTGTTATTTACTTCCACCTAGCGCCCTGATGGCAAACCTATGGTACATGTGCCACAAGTGGCATGCGAAGCCATATTGGAGGGCACGTGAGCTGCAACGCGCATGCGTGCACTAGCCAGATAATTTCTGGCCTTGGGGAAGCCATTTCGTCTTCTGGAGGCTTCAGGGAAGTCCCAGAGTACAAAGAACCATCCAACGGGCAAACTAGGAGTTCAGAAAAATGGATTTCCATTTTGCCCATTGTGCTGTTTTTCACACTTTGGGGCTCCAGGAAGCTTCCCTGAAGCCTCCAGAGTGCAAAGAACAAAAAACCAGCACAGCGGGCAAAATGGAAGTCATTTTTTCCGAACTTCTGGTTTGCCCATTTGCCTGTTTTTTAACCGCCCCAGGCTTCAGTGAGGCCTATTGGGTTGTGCGGGGATAGAGGTATTGTGCGCATGTGCAGGGCAGCATAGGAGGGGGAGGAAATGGGTGTGGGCATGTGTGCGTGTGCCAGCACACGCATACACATCCTTTTGGCACGCAAACCAAAAAAAGTTTCACCATCACTGATCTAGTGGTTTCCTGGATTTATTTATTTTTTGCACCTTTGCAACCCAGATATTATAAATCGACAGAACAAAGCTAGTGTTAGGATCAGCATCTTGTTGTGAGCTACTTTATTTATTTATGGATTGATTGATTTATGTCTTACTCGTATTTTATGAATAATTCAAGGCAGCAAACATACGTAATATTCCTTCCTCCTCCCATTTCCCCCACAACATGTCTGTGAGGTAGGTTCTTCCCTTGGCAACAGGACCTGTAGAGAAAGGAAACTTAGTTATCAGGGTATGAGAAGAATTAGAAAATCTGAACTATGGGAGGAAAAAACAGATTAGTAGTTGACTAGAAAACCCAGCATTCTGTTTGTGACTCAATTCCCCACGTTTTGGATTAGACCAATGCAGGCAGGATTCCAAATGTTGATTATGGAACAAGAGTGTGATTATTTATGTCAGCGAACTGGTGTCGTTTTCAGTTACATCAACAAGAGGCAGTGATTTTCTTTTTATTGGACCCACATCTTGTTAGTGTAAAAAGAAAGGTAGGTTGCCTTACACCACAATTGCATGATGAAAGCTCTCAGATTGTGAAATTTTGTGTAATCTAACACCCTACATATTTTAGTAGGGCTTCTTCTGTGGAATCTTTATGCAACATATACATTTATTCATTCTGAGTTGTGTGCATGCTTCTTCGGAATTAGGCCCTGCGGGATACAGTTTGTTTTGTATATTTATTTATATTTATTTATTAGTTGTGCTTAGATGCCGCCCAACTCCCAAAGGACTCTGGGCGGCTTCCAATAAGCAAAAACAATTCTTATAATGACATGATAAAATTAATTGAACATTTATTTAAAATGGCGTAAAAACATTAATTAAAAACTCTAATAAAACCCACACACTCCCATTATCATTCATCATTGATGGCCGGATCTAGTTTTCACTCAATCAATGGCTCCAGGCCTGCCAGAAGACCCAGGTCTTTACAGCTTTGTGGAAGGCCAGGAAGGTGGGGAGGACATCAATCTCCAGAGGCAGTTGGTTCCAGAGGGCCCAAGCCACCACAAAGAAGGCTATTCCCCGGCGGCCCTTGTTTGGCTGACAGGACCAAGAAAAGGCCAACTCTGTGGGTTCTTATTGGTCACTGGGAGGTATATAGCAGAAGGCAGTCCTGAAAGTAATCTAGTCCTGAACCATGTGGGGCTTTATAGGTGATAACCAATACCTTGAATTGTATTTGGAGACTGGTTGGCAACCAGTGCAGCTTGCAGAGCATCAGTGTTATATGAGTGCATCTAGATACACCAATAATAGCTGCATTCTGTATCAGTTGAAGTTTCCAAACGCTTTTCAGGAGTAGTCCCATGTAGAGCGCATTGCAGTAGTCAAGTCAAGAGGCGATAAGGGCACGAGTGACTGTGCAAAGAGCCTCCTGGTCCTAGCCTCCTGGAATATAAACATCCGCAAGAACAAGATACCACAAGCCCCTTCTTTTGTTAAGAGGATCAACACGGGATCCTGGCATAAACTTTGTATGTGCCCTAGATCTACTGATTCTGCTGTTCTCGAGCCAACTTGCAATTTTCACACATAGTGTATTTATGAACAAGAAATATGACGGTTGAAGCACAGGCCTGAGCTATTGCTTTTATGTCCTGCTTTGATTTAGTGGCATTTAGTTGGCCACTGTAAGAACAGATTGCAGGATTCAATAGACTGTTGATCTAATCCGGCTGACCTTTTTCTGCCCTTCCATTTTTTATTCACTTCTCATATATATTTTCACAGCAGAGCTTCTAGAAATAAGGGAGGCTTTTTTCACTGTATATCTACATTACAATTTTCTCTTAAAATTATCCGGGGAAGATAAACTTTGCGTCTTGATGGGAGGATATTCTATTAAGTAAGGGCTGCAATGGATCCCTTACTTATTTCTAGACAGATTCCTGTATAAGCAATGCCCATAACAAATGTTAGAGGACAGATAGAGCTTTCAATTGATGACATATCAAGGAAGACATCTTAGAGTCCGAAAAATACAGTAATTCCCAGGGGGAGAGCCTTCTCTGTGGCAGCTCCAACCCTCTGGAATCAGCTCCCCCCGGAGATTAGGACTGCCCCCACCCTCCTTGCCTTTTGTAAACTTCTCAAAACCCATCTCTGTCGTCAAGCTTGGGGGTACTGAGACACTCTCCCCTTGCCTATGTAGTTTCTGTGCACAATATGACTGTATGTATGCTTTTATTTACTGGGGTTTCTCTTTTAGATTTTTTATATGTATAATTGCTATTTTAGATTCTAATTATTAGATTTGTCATTATGTATTGTTTTTATCACTGTTGTGAGCCGCCCCGAGTCTACGGAGAGGGGCGGCATACAAAACTAATTAATTAATAATAATAATAATAATAATAATAATAATAATAATAATAACAACAACAACAACAACAATAATAATATTGAATGCCTAATTCTGCTTAATTTAGCAGAATTAGGCATTCAATAATATTATCCTTGAATTACTATATTTTTCGGACTATAAAATGCACCAGTGTATAAGATGCACCAAGATTTCAATGAAGTAAGAAAAAAGGGTTTTGTTTTTCTCAGCCCCCAGAAATATTCTGCAAGCCTCCCAAACCATCTGCGCACCCCATTTTTCATAAAAATGGGGGCATTTTTCCTTTGCCCCAGCATCCAGGAGAACTCTGCAGGGCTCCCAAATTCTCTGCACAGCCCATTTTTTTCAAAAACAGCCCCGTTTTCTACCCATCTTTGCAAAAAATGGGGCACGCAGAGGATTTGGGAAATCTGCAGAGTACTCTTGGCTAGGAGAAGGCAAAGATACCCCCACTTTTCCAAAAAACTGCCAGTTTTTCACCTGTTTTTTTTTTTAATTGGGTGCACAGAGGGTTTGGGAGGCCTGCAGAGTGCTCCTAGGGCTGGGGGAAGGCAAACACTCCCCTGTTTTTGCAAAAAAAAGCCCAGTTTTTCACCCACTTTTCACAAAAATTGGGGTATTTTTGCCTTCTCCCAGCCCCCAGGACAGGTGTGTGTTCCTCTTACCTTTTCTACCAGTGCACATAATGATGTTTCACGTGTGTACTCTTGCAATGTGCGTGCTGTCCCCTTGTGCAATTTTACTTCTGCACGTGCTCAGAGGGATGGTTTTATTTCTGTGCATGCTCAAAGAGCTGAAAAATTGCAAAAAATTTACCAAAAAAAGATGGTGGATACAGACTGGCAAAGACAGCACTGGAGCTGTCGTGCCAAAATTGCATCATCAGCGGGCCAATACCAGAGCATGCACATCAGACTGCACCGGTAGGAACCCACCTGCCCCACCTGCCCCACGAGCACTCTGCAGGCCTCCCAAAAACCCTCTGCGCACCCCATTTTTGCGAAAAATGGGTCCTTTTTTTTGCAAAAATAGGATGCAGGGGCAGAGCTTCAGGAGGCCAAAAGTGACCGTATTTGGTGTATAAGATGCAGTGACATTTCCACCCTCTTTTAAGGGGGAAAAAGGTGCATCTTTTTTTCCGAAAAAGTTTTTTTTCTCTCCACGAACATTCTTATAATATAGTATACCTTCTATTTTCAGTATGATAAAAAACAATATACTATTAGTAAATCATATATAATCACAAAAAATTCTTAATTCGTATCTATTTAATTTCAGTATAAATCATTTTTCCTTGCTGCCTGCTTTCTAATTTCGTCCACCAATTGGATAAATAAAATAAACCAGTTATCATCTAATTGAATTCACCATAGTTATTCCTTGAAATGTTTAATAAAATCAGTATCTCTAACATCTTAAACACTAAGCCATAGCACCTCCTTCCCCTCCTTATACATTTTCTTTAAAAACTCTAAAAAACCCTTATATAACTGATCGATTATTAAAACTAAAAAAACAAATAAGAACAAGAAAATCTCAATTTTTTCCCATCTCCCTCTTGATGGTACAGTATATGCAGTGGTGGGCTGCTAAGGTGGAACATTGACGTGTGCTCGCCCAGTGTTCTCTCTAAATTTTTTTGGGGGTGGGCGGAAAAGTATAGTGTCTGAGCGGCAGTCCCTTCGGGACTGGGCGACACAGAAATAATAATAAAATTTCCCTCTCGGCTTCTGGGCAGGTTTGGAAAACTCTGAGTTGATGATGATTTTTAAGTGAGCGATTGCTCACCTGCTCAGCTTAGAGGGAACTATGTGCTCGCCCCCATGGCTCTGAGTGCTAGCGGAGTCCAGCACAATTCTTCTACTTCACCTGGGCAGGTGGCGAAATCGCACCCAGGCATGCAGGTGCGCCATGGGCACACCTGCGTCTCCGCACGAGATTTCACTACCTGCCCAGGTGCAGTAGCATAATTGCGCTGGACTCCGATCCATGGGGGTGAGCACACATCACTGTTCCACCATAGCAGGCCATCTCTGAGTATATGTTTACTAATTCCAGGTGCATTTTATGCTCCAAAAAATACGGTAAGCAGATCTGACATGATCTTCACTCAGAATTCCTAGATCACCTTCATAATCCTTAATTATGTGATAGCTGGATGGCCATCAGTCAGTTTCCCAATTCTACCTCTAAATAAAAATAAAATATGATGTGTAACAAGCAGGAAGAGGGAGATTATGATCCCGCTATATAGAGCGCTGGTGAGACCACATTTGGAATACTGTGTTCAGTTGTGGAGACCTCACCTACAAAAAGATATTGACAAAAGACGGGCTACAAGAATGGTGGAAGGTCTTAAGCATAAAACGTATCAGGAAAGACTTAATGAACTCAATCTGTATAGTCTGGAGGACAGAAGGAAAAGGGGGGACATGATCGAAACATTTAAATATGTCAAAGGGTTAAATAAGGTCCAGGAGGGAAGTGTTTTTAATAGGAAAGTGAACACAAGAACAAGGGGACACAATCTGAAGTTAGTTGGGGGAAAGATCAAAAGCAACGTGAGATAATATTATTTCACTGAAAGAGTAGTAGATCCTTGGAACAAACTTCCAGCAGACGTGGTTGGTAAATCCACAGTAACTGAATTTAAACATGCCTGGGATAAACATATATCCATTGTAAGCTAAAATACAAGAAATAGTATAAGGGCAGACTAGATGGACCATGAGGTCTTTTTCTGCCCTCAGTCTTCTATGTTTCTATGATATTCAAAGGATTTTTTTTTCTTTCCAGTAGCTTTGATGTGACCTTCCCAGTAAAAAAAAAATGTTGCCACTGTAACCATTGTTGGACATGATTCACTGGGCTGCTGATCTTAAGGGCAGGTAACTCAGGTAGCAATTATATATAGCAAGAAAGGCACAATAGATGAGGCTGGACCCATGCTAGCCAGTGCATTAAGATATCAGGAGTTTCAATCTCCCCAAAACTGCAGGGGGACATATTGTTCACCCTGAAAGCTAGGAAGAATAAGGGTAATTGTTTCATCCAGCTCTGACCAATGTGGTGCTATCCAGATACCAGGTACAATGTCCTGGCCTACAACTCCCAGAATTCCTAGTCATGTACACAGCAAATACTGTATTCTATTAAAGAAGGCTGATTTCATCATTCCGTAAGCCATTGTCTGCAAATTCTTGCCAGGTGTTGAGGAGCTTTTGAAACAAAGCAAAAAAAAAAAAAAAGCGCAACCCTGAGAAAGGAGGGAAAAAAAGCAGTCAGTTGGTCATTTCACAGCAGCCAATCAGAAAATGCCTTGCCTGCCTTAGCAACAAAGAGCACACCAATCAGAAGAGGGTAGGCTTTTAGTTTTGGTTTTCATTGGCTGTGGGGAGGGAGGGAGGGAATGAATAAAGGCAGCGGATGGAGGGGGAGGCTTAGGGAAAAAGATAGGAAGGAGCCTCTGCTTTCCTTGGCTGCTGACCTCTTTGTGTGCATGTGAGCTATATACCACCTTCCATGCTCCTCCCTCTCCGTACTAACAACTGATTGCATTGCTGCAGAAGGACCCCTGTGTGTCCATGGGGGCGGTGGGTGGAGGTGGCAGGGGGCTGTCTGGAATTGGGTTGCAAAAACAAGCCTCCAGGTTGAGATGCATTGTTGATATTGTCCTTTCAGTTGAGTGGGAGTGCTTCATCTTATATATTCTGGTCGATTAGCAAATTCTTCAGGGGCAGGAAATGGTGAACAAAGCCATGCTTTGCAACCTATAATCCATCAGCCAGGGCAGGAAATGAGCCGTTTGCATGGTCTGGCTTTAAACCCAAGCCACTTATCTTTTATTTATTTATTTTGCCCTCTGGGCCGCCTGTCTTTATTGTTCTATTCTTGTGGCCAACAGTAAACACAGATACGAGGAGAGGCTGCCTAAGATACTTGGCCTGTTCTTAGCTTTGGGCTCGAGCAGGCCATGCACACCACGATAGGGTTAATGCAAAGCCAGTCTTTGACAGATGCTTTTCCTGAACTGCTACCCACCCCTTTGGATGACTCACTCCCTTACCCCCCCCCCCCATCAGTTCTTTAAGCCAGAGACTGAGGGGGTTGGAAGTGCGTGTGGGGGGAATGTTGTTAAAAGTATCATCTGTTCTTAGCTTTGTTGCTATAGAGACCATACGGTGGTGATTCTCTTTATAGCCACTTTTTTTTTCCCCCTTCCCGATTTTGGAAACTTGTTGTCCCATTCCATATTCCGCTCTCCCTTCTTCTGAGCTGCTGATATAAAACAGTTTCCAGCAGGCTTTGCAAGGTTCTTCTAAGGGACGAGGATCTGCCGGTTTCTGAATAGCCACAAGAATTTTAAAAAATAGCTTGGAGTTAGTTATCTGGCCTCAGCGGCCCCTTTAACGTCTTGCCAACAATCTAGAGAGCTCCTTCAGCATTTGCTGGACAGGGCTCAAGTTCCAGGAGCTGGTGAGTCTTCCTAACTCTGATGTCATTTTTCTAATTCTGATTCTTGGTTGCTTCTTGCAACCATTACAAAAGGGGTTGTTTTAGCTCAGTGGCGGAAGGAACACGCATGCATTGCATAAGGAAGATCCCAGCTTCTAGCAGAGCTGTGAAAAACCTCCTCCCCGAAGAGAGAGAACCAGGAGTTATGTGGGAGTGGTGATCTGATTACTGAGGGGTAGCACCTTAGGTTCCTGTGAAATTCTAGCAGAATTAGCAGAATAGTCCTGTCTGTAGGGAGATGCTGGTTCTTCCTTCAGAGATGTCGCCTGTGAAGATGTTGTAGCCGATGGTGGCTTGTACTATCCATTGCACCACACTGGACTTCCAAGAAGCTTGAGGTTCACCCTTCTCTTCCCTATCCTTTCTCAACAGGTGGAAATGAAGTCATGAGGCAGGACCTTCTACAAGGGACTGGGAGAGAGAAGGGAGCTTGACATCGCCAACACAAGCCCTGAAGAGCCATGACGTCAACTGTACAGTCCCTGCGTTTCCCACTGCTTCCACATGAACCGGACCAAGACCGGACACATAGTTGTGATCAGGAGATCGAGAGGCACTATCAAGTAGTGCCCTCCGTTGTGTGTGCCATGTGCTGCCTCTTCGGGATCATCTATTGCTTCTTTGGTGAGTGTGTTGTTGGGGTGGGGTGGGGGTTTGGCTTGTGGATTATTCTAGATCTATAGAGCACAATTAAACGTACAGCGTGTGGATTCAAGTCGAATGTATTATTTCATTGTCTTTTTGGATATATTTTTTTGGTAATTTTTATTGATTTTTCATAAAAGACAGACAAGACAAACATACATTTAACATATCTATCTATCTATCTATCTATCTATCTATCTATCTATCTATTTATTTATTAATCAGATTTGTATGCCGCCCCTCTCCGCAGCCTCGGGGCGGCTCACAGCAATAATAATACAATGTAAACAAATCTAATATTTAAGTTAATTTAAAACCCCAATTTAGAAACCAATAATACATACTAGCATACCATGCATAAATTTTATAAGCCTAGGGGGAGGGAAAGTATCAATTCCCCCATGCCTGACGACAGAGGTGGGTTTTAAGGAGCTTACGAAAGGCTAGGAGGGTGGGGGCAACTCTGATATCTGGGGGGAGTTGGTTCCAAAGGGTCGGGGCCGCCACAGAGAAGGCTCTTCCCCTGGGTCCCGCCAAACAACATTGTTTAGTTGACAGGACCCGGAGAAGGCCAACTCTGTGGGACCTAATTGGTCGCTGGGATTCGTGCGGCAGAAGGCGGTCCCGGAGATATATAGGGGCTGCAGTTGCCCTACTCAAAATAGACGTCTTTCTAATACAGAAAAGAACAACACTAAAATTTGTAAGATCAATACAGAGAGTAGAAAAGAAAAATTTTCTCATATGTTTAAACTTTTCTTAGAAAAATCAAATACATATTACTTTATATTCCAATCATTTAGCATTCTTTTTATTAAACCATACATAAATCCTTTCCCAAATTCTATAAAAATCAGATTCTTCTTGATTATTTAAATAATTAAATCGTCTTTTTGGACCTTTGAATGGGCAATCCCACTTACAGCCAGTCACAAGTCGTATTAACTACCGTATTTTTCGGAGTATAGAGTATGAGACACACCTTAGATTTGGGGGAGGAAATTAATGGGGAAAATGTGCCTACTAGGTATTCATCTGGCTAGCATCCTTAGTCTGGTCAGCTTCAGCACATTACTTTATCCCCTGGTTAGGGGCTTAAAAAAAAACCTTGTTCAGAGAGAATAACAATGAAAATGTTATGAAAAAGCCTGTAAGCCGGGAAGAGCTGGGAAGATCATTAGCACCTTGTTAGGTTGGAAATAAAGTTATTCAGAGCAAGTAGAGTGATAGGGGGAAATCTTGCAAAGACTTAGGGCTGGAAAAACATTCTTCAGAAAGAGCAGCAATGAAAAAAGCTTGCAAGGTAGAAGTTGGGAAGATTGGTAGTACCTAGTTAGGGCTGAAAAAAAGCTTTCAAAAAAGCTACATTCAGAGTATAAGACACACTCAAATTTTCAGCCTCTTTTAGAGAGGAAAAAGGTGTGTCATACTATGGTATGTAGCATGACAAACTTAACTGATCATAGGGGAAAAGAGCAAATGTATTGTGTCAGCTCTCTAATTCACAATTAATCCTAGTCTCTCATTTAAACTTTTTATATGCTCCGTGGCTATGGAGGGGGAGGAAAATCTCCTCACACACCTGAAACACAGGAAGTGAGGAAGAAAGGTTCAGTCTCCTTTGATACATCTGGTAAAACTTAACAAATAACACCAAAGCTGGGGCATGACATATTCAGCCATTTTTTAGTTGTGGCTACCTGTGCACCAAAATAAATGGCTGTGTCCACAGATGTGGTCAGAGCTGACGAGGTGGTTGTATTGAGAGTTGCTTTTGTTTTTATCTTGTCTGTTGATTATGCATTAATTTTGTGTCTCTTGTATGTATGTATGTATGTATGTATGTATGTATGTATGTATGTCACATGTTTTTTTTGCTGAATTTGAAAATTAAGGGAGACTAGGATAGATCTATTTTGGCCTTATTTTGGCCTCATCAGCTAGCCATACCCACTGGGACTTGAACCTGCAACCTTTGCTTTGTAAGGCAGAGAATTATCCTCTAGGCTACAGTATCCAATCCCTTCATATAATATATGTTTAGTACTAATGTAATGAAACTCGGGTTTCTGAACTGTTCTGGCCAATACCCTCCTGTGGCTACATTCCTAACTATGGCAAACTCTTATGACTGAGTCCCTGGATAAATATAAAAAGCACTGAAAGGAAACATTCAGAGTGACAACTCTGTGCTTCCAATTACACATTACAGAAGATCTGAAATGTTCAAGGAAAGGATATAAAGTTTTCTTTTCATTTTTTTAAAATATTTTTTTATTAATTTTCATTAGACGGACAAACACAAACAACATTTAACATTTAAGGAGCTACCATTGCTCCTCTTATCGCAGAAGTCTAACTAATACAAAAAACCCCTAACTATAGTCTGATCAATGCAGAAATATAACATGCATATACTACTATGTTCTTGTTAAATTTAACTCTATATTCTTTATGTTAATTAATTTCTTATCTATAAAAATATCAAATACTTAAGCTAATATTAAAGTATAAAAAATAAGACTTTAAAGTTTATAATATTGCAAAAATACTCTATATTTATGTTATTTTTAAACTATTACATTCTATCTATCATTATCATGTTATAATATTTTTTTTAAATTCGCTTGTTTGGTATAACTTGAAAAGGAAAACCCTGTCATATTTATTTCTAAATGTTCACTCATATGTGTATACAGTTAACATTCAAATCGATATGTTCAAATAATTATAAGTTCTTACTTATATTTGATATTGGCTTTGGAGTTTTCATCTTTGGATATTGATATTAAGGCTTTAAAAATGTGGTAAAATTTAAGTTTTCTTTTTAAAACCCCAAATATCCCTTAGTATTCTATATATATAAAAGCCAAATTCCACTCACTCATCATGAAATCTCCAGAATGGTAAAGCCTACAAACTTGAAACTTGGCACGTACGTTCCCCTTGGCTTCTAAGTGCTCGCTAAGAAAGGATTTTTCAAAATGACTATCAGATTGTTAGTATTTCTTATACAGTATTATATTAATTAACACGCTCTGATGCTAAGGAGTTAGACTCCTACTCCCTCTCCCCACCTGAAAAGAACTCTGTTTCAACTACCTTATATTAACATGTTCTGATGCTATCCCTTCCCTAAACCAGGCATGGGTGTGGCCAGTGCTTGACTTCTCTGGCCTGCGGGCTAGGAGTTTATACATTCTACTCCCCCTCCCCACCTGAAAAGAACTCTGTTCCAACTGCCAGTTGTCTTATATTAAAACGCTCTGATGCTAAGGAGTTACATAGTCTACATAAATTTTCAAGCTTTAAAAGTCAATTTATCAAGATCACATAGGAATCCATCTACTAGCATGTAATAAAAGGTGTGCATGTGTAAAAAGAGAGCATGCAAACTGTCATATACATGCACAAATGCTCACAAACACAGCTCTCCAAATGGAATGAGAATCAGTCCGCTTTCCTAAAGCAAACAGTTGGGCAACCTATCCTATCCCCCTTATCACTCTCCTTTCATTCTCTCCTTAGGATACCGATGCTTCAAAGCAGTGATGTTCCTGACGGGGCTGATGTTTGGTTCCGTAATCATCTTCATGTTGTGCTACAAAGAGCGGGTGCTGGACACTCAGCTAAGCGTGGAGGCCTCTGTGGGCATTGGCCTGGGCATTGGCGTGCTCTGCGGGCTGGTCACCATGCTGGTACGCAGTGTCGGGCTCTTCATGGTTGGACTGCTGCTGGGGCTACTACTGGCTGTGGCTACGCTGGTAGTGATGGAGCAGTTCTACCACCCACCTACTGTCTGGATTCCCATTGGCTTACTGCTGGGGGTGGGCATGCTGTGTGCTGTCCTGACCCTACAATGGCAGCGCCTCTTCACCACATTGTCGACTGCCGTCTTTGGTAGTGCTGTCATGACCGCCACCGCTGACTACTTTGTTGAGCTCTTTTTGCTGCTGCAGTATGTTTACGAGCGTGTCAAAGTGGCACCTGCCCGGCCCATCTGCTGGTACAGCTGGGTCATCCTGGGTACTTGGCCGGTCCTGGCATTTCTGGGTGTCTTGGTGCAATGGAAAGTCACAGCTGAAGGATACTCACACACTGAAGGTGAGTGCGGTGTCATGGGGGTGGGCTGCTGCCCAGATGGGAGGGAACACAGTGGGGTAGCAAAAATGGAGCTCCACCCCAGAGCACCCAATGGGCACTGGAATAAGTTGAAAGAAAATGCAGGGCGTCCTGCATAAGCCACGGCCACAGTGTGGTAGTAAAAAATTTGGTGGCCCTTCACTGGGTAGAGAGCAAAATAGAAACATAGAAGACTGACGGCAGAAAAAGACCTCATGGTCCATCTAGTCTGCCCTTATACTATTTCCTGTATTTTATCTTAGGATGGATATATGTTTATCCCAGGCATGTTTAAATTCAGTTACTGTGGATTTACCAACCACGTCTGCTGGAAGTTTGTTCCAAGGATCTAATACTCTTTCAGTAAAATAATATTTTCTCATGTTGCCTTTGATCTTTCCCCCAACTAACTTCAAAATGGCTGAAAGCAGACAAATCAGCATTCAAATTAAATCAGGTTCTGATTAAAGGAGGCCTTGTATTGACTGGTGTTGCATATCATACTTGGTTAACCATGGTTTATTTAGCAACAACGATTTATTGGGGTCTCCTCATACACTAAGACCTACCTTTAGAAAGGATGACTTTTCCCGTTTTGAGGCCATATCCTCCTCCTTCAATCATTGCTAGGATCATAGTTGGCATCACAAAAAGCAGCAGGATAGAAACAGGTAGAATTCCCTTCCTCTTCTTTCTCAACAGATGGGAATGAACTCATGAGGCAGTATCTTCTACAAGTGACTGGGAGAGAGAAGGAAGCCTGGCATCACCACATACCCACTTTATAAGGGCTTAGTAAGGCCACATACTGCATTCTGATCCTGGATGAGGAGGCCGACCTGGCTTGTATTACTGAAACCTGGCTGGGCCCGGAGGGAGGTGTTCCTCTCTCTGAAATTTGCCCAGCCGGGTTTCAGATATGGCATCAACCTCGACCCCAGGGAAGGGGGGGAGGAGTGGCTATTATAGCCAGGGAGAGCCTTTGCCTGCGTAGACTCATTGCTCCGGAAATTGCGGGTTGCGAGTCTCTCTTGCTGAAGTTGGACTTAGGGGTTCAGGTGGGCTTATTTCTCATGTACCTGCCTCCCAGCTGCGTGTCAAAAGCCCTGCCTGTGCTACTCGAGGAGGTAGCCGGGTTGGCGGTGGAGTTCCCCGGACTCATTGTCCTGGGGGACTTCAATCTGCCGTCACTCGGCGAAACCTCTGGGCTGGCACAGGAGTTCATGGCCACCATGACAGCCATGGACCTGACTCAAGTAGTACAGGGTCCGACTCACGAGGGAGGGCACGCACCTGACATGGTATTCCTTTCCGAGCAATTGAGAAATGGTCTGAGACTAAGGGGCTTAGAAGCATTGCCTTTGTCATGGTCAGACCATTTTCTACTACGGCTTGACTTCCTGGCTCCAATCCTTCCCCGCAGGGAGGCGGAACCAATTAAGATGTTCCGCCCCAGATGCCTGATGGACCCAGAGGGCTTTGAGACGGCGCTTGGGGTTATTCCAGAGGCACTCATCCACAGTTCGGCGGAGTCTCTTGCGGAGGCCTGGAATACGGCTGCTGCGGAGGCTCTTGACCGGATTGCGCCTTTGCGACCTCTCCATGGCGCTAGACCCCGTAGAGCCCCATGATTCAACAAGGAGCTCCGGGAGTTAAAACGCCAAAAGAGACGTCTAGAGAAGCGATGGAGGAAGAGTAGGTCTGAATCTGATCGAACACTTGTAAGAGCTTTTATTAAGACTTACAAAGTGGCGCTCAAGGCGGCAAGATGCGCGTACCATGCCGCCTTGATTGCATCAGCGGAATCCCACCGGGCTGCTCTGTTTAGGGTGACCCGCTCCCTTCTTAATCAGGGGGGAGTTGGGGAGCCCTTGCAGAGTAGTACCGAGGAGTTTAACACGTTTTTCGCTGATAAAGTCGTTCAGATCCGGGCCGACCTCGACTCCAATTGTAAAACAGAGTCGACTGACAATGAGTCAGTCGAGGTGACTGGGGCACGTACTTGTCCACCTGTCTGGGAAGATTGATCTGGTGACACCTGATGAAGTGGACAAGGCCATTGGAGCTGTGAGTTCCGCCACCTGTCTACTGGATCCGTGTCCCTCCTGGTTGGTCTCGGCCAGCAGGGAGGTGACACGGAGCTGGGCCCAGGAGATTACCAACGCTTCCTTGGGGAGGGGAGTTTTTCCAACACTCTAAAAAGAAGCGCTCGTGCGCCCCCTCCTCAAGAAACCTTCCCTGGACCCAGCCGTACTTAATAACTATCGTCCAGTCTCCAACCTTCCCTTTACGGGGAAGGTTGTCGAGAAGGTGGTGGCACACCAGCTCCAGCGGTCCTTGGAAGAAGCCGATTATCTAGGTCCCCGACAGTCGGGTTTCAGGCCCGGTTACAGCACGGAAACCGCTTTGGTCGCATTGATGGATGATCTTTGCCGGGCCCGGGACAGGGGTTTATCCTCTGTCCTGGTGCTCCTCGATCTCTCAGCGGCTTTCGATACCATCGACCATGGTATCCTTCTGCACCGGTTGGAGGGGTTGGGCGTGGGAGGCACTGTTCTCCAGTGGTTCTCCTCCTACCTCTCTGGCCGGTCGCAGTCGGTGTTAGTGGGGGGTCAGAGGTCGGCTCCGAGGTCTCTCCCTTGTGGGGTGCCTCAGGGGTCGGTCCTCTCCCCCTTGCTATTTAACATCTACATGAAACCGCTGGGTGAGATCATCCAAGGACATGGGGTGAGGTATCATCAATATGCCGATGATACCCAGCTTTACATCTCCACCCCATGCCCAGTCAACGAAGCGGTGGAAATGATGTGCCGGTGCCTGGAGGCTGTTGGGGCCTGGATGGGTGTCAACAGACTCAAACTCAACCCGGATAAGACGGAGTGGCTGTGGGTTCTGCCTCCCAAGGACAATCCCATCTGTCCGTCCATTACCCTGGGGGGGAGAATTATTGACCCCCTCAGAGAGGGTCCGCAACTTGGGTGTCCTCCTCGATCCACAGCTCACATTAGAAAACCATCTCTCAGCTGTGGCGAGGGGGGCGTTTGCCCAGGTTCGTTCGCCTGGTGCACCAGTTGCGGCCCTATCTGGACCGGGACTCATTGCTCACAGTCACTCATGCCCTCATCACCTCGAGGTTCGACTACTGTAATGCTCTCTACATGGGGCTACCTTTGAAAAGTGTTCGGAAACTTCAGATCGTGCAAAATGCAGCTGCGAGAGCAGTCATGGGCCTACCTAGGTATGCCCATGTTTCACCATCACTCCGCAGTCTGCATTGGCTGCCGATCAATTTCCGGTCACAATTCAAAGTGTTGGTTATGACCTTTAAAGCCCTTCATGGCATCGGACCAGAATATCTCCGAGACCGCCTCCTGCCGCACGAATCCCAGCGACCGATTAGGTCCCACAGAGTGGGCCTTCTCCGGGTCCCGTCAACTAAACAATGTTGGTTGGCGGGTCCCAGGGGAAGAGCCTTCTCTGTGGCGGCACCGGCTCTCTGGAACCAACTCCCCCCGGAGATTAGAACTGCCCCTACTCTTCCTGCCTTCCGTAAACTCCTTAAGACCCTCCTTTGCCGTCAGGCATGGGGAAATTAAACATCTCCCCTGGGCACGTTTAATTTATACATGGTATGCTTGTGTGTGTGTCTGTTAGTATATGGGGTTTTTAAATCTTTAAATATTTTAATTAATTGGATTATTATGATTGTTTCACTTGTTGTGAGCTGCCCCGAGTCTTCGGAGAGGGGCGGCATCCAAATCCAAATAATAAATAAATAAATAAATTCAGGTTTGGTCGCCATGATGCAAAAAGGATGTTGAGGCTTTAGAAAAAGTGCAGAGAAGAGCAACAAAGATGATTAGGGGAATGGAGGCTAAAACATATGAAGAATGGTTGCAGGAACTGGGTTTGTTTAGTCTAAAGGAAAGAAGGACCAGGGGAGACATGATAGCAGTGTTCCAATATCTCAGGAGTTGCCACAAAGAAGAGGGAGTCAACCTATTCTCCAAAGCACCCGAGGGTAGAACGAGAAGCAATGGGTGGAAACTAAACAAGGAGAGAAGCAACTTAGAACTAAGAAGAAAATTCCTGACAGTCAGAATAATGGATGAATCAGTAGGACTTTTTGCCTCCAGAAGTTGTGAATGTTCCAACACTGGAAGTTTTTAAGAAGATGTTGGATAACCATTTGTCTGAAGTAGTGTAGGGTTTCCTGCCTAAGCAGGGGGTTGGACTAGAAGACCTCCAAGGTCCCTTCCAACTCTTCTTGTTGTTGTTACTTTTAATGGTATGATTCAGGGAGGCCACTTTCTTTGAATTTTAAAGCGTGAACATTAGAGCAGCTAATTTGGGCAATGAATCTTGGATCATTCTGGCATCATCAACATTTCTGTAAAAGTCAAAGCTTTCTGACAGGTGGGGTTCTGCCCTCCATCTGATTCTTGTGTATCAGTGGTTCTCAACCTTCCTAATTCCAGAACACTTTAATGCAGTTCCTCATGTTGTGGTGACCCCCAACCATAAAATAATAAAAATATTAGGAAACCCAATGGTGGGTTCTAACTTACCTCACTGCCAGTTCACTTCCTGCTGCACTGCGTGGCTACACTTTGTGAGCGTGTGCGTGCTTTGCGTGTGCACACATGTGCAGTGCTGAATTTAAAAAAAATTTCCCCCACCCCAAAAGCCAAAAACAAAGTGGTGACACATGTGCAGTGCCAGAAATTTGGCTTATGCGCATGCTCAGAAGTTCCCATGATACAGATATATATTGAGGGGGGGGCTAGTAGTTTATTTGCATGTGGGTGGACCTGCCTGGAGATGGATGTGTCTCGGTTCCTCAGACCATCGGAAATAATGTGTTTTCCGATGTTCTTAGGCAGAGGTCTTCAAACTTGGCAACTTTAAGACTTGTGGACTTTAACTCCCAGATTGGAGATTTCTGGGAGTTGAAGTCCACAAGTCTTAAAGTTGCCAAGTTTGAAGACCTCTGGTCTTAGGTGACCCCTGTGAAAGGGTCGTTCGACACCCCTCCCAAAGGGATCACGACCCACAGGTTGAGAACTGCTGCTGTATATTTATTTGTTTGTTTGTTTGTTTGTTTATTTATTTATTCATTTATTTATTCTTTGTCCAATATACAATACATATGAAAGAGAATAGACATTAAGTTGTATATATAAAGATAGAAAGTAAGAAAGAAGAGAAGTAGAAGGGAAGGAGAGAAAATATATGAGAGATGAGATAAGGAAAGACAATTGGACAGGGGACCAAAGGCACACCAGTGCACTTATGTACGCCCCTTACTGGCCTCTTAGGAACCTGGAGAGGTCAATCGTGTAGAGTCTAAGGGAGAAATGTTGGGGGCTGGGGGCTGACACCACTGAATCCGGCAACGAATCCCACGCTTCGACAACTCGATTGTTAAAGTCATATTTTTTTACAGTCAAGTTAAACAGTGGGACTGGATTTAATACAGCAGATGGTAGTTGGGCCTAGACTTCCTGATAATAGCGGCTGGCATTGTTTTTATTAAAGTTATCTTTTGCCCAAGGCAAAAAAGAATTGCTTGTCACCTTTTTTTTTTTTATTGTCAAAAGCAAGGAAGAAGTAGCATTGATAGAGTCCAAGCAATGCTTCTTTCAGATGTGGCCTGTTGCATTTCCTACCCTAAGGGCTTGTTCCAAGATTGCAAAAGAATAGAAGAGAACCAGAGGATTCTCTTGTAGTTTTGACTTAGTGTTCGGAGGGCCATCTCGCCATCTGTGCTTCCTGCGACTCTTCTCAAATACATCAAGTTTTTCTCTTTGCCGCTGTGTCCTTCATTACAGCATAATTTGCAAAGTTGCTGTTGAAATTGCATAGCCATTTTTCCTTATTCTCGTTTTTGTCTTTTACAGATTTGTCATGCTTTCAAGCCAACTTAGCTATGCAATGCATTTTATTGGGATTGCCATTGAAAAGGTTCCGTAAATAACAACAGGTGCACATACCACAGCATGTACTGCTCACCTGTGCAAGGAGCAGGGGTCATATTGTATATGCCTATAGATCTGCACGTCACATGTGTGTTTGTGCGCGCGTGTGGCTCTATTGGTTACTGATAGGTATGAGTTAAAATATTACTGTAGCCCTTTGAAGTCCAAAAATGACTTAGGACTTGAATATCTGCTTTTTCTGATATGAACCTGCATACTTGCTTAGATATCCTGAGGCTCTTCTGAAAATGACCCTAGTGCTTGGAACTGTATTGCTGAGCATGAATAAAAGGATCTTTTATTTTGTGGCTCTTGGGTTAAACAACATGTTCCTCAAAAAGTTAAATAACTCCCAGGCTCTCAGTGTTTTAGGAGTGGATACAAATCTTTCATTATGTTTTCATTGTTAACTATTTGAGGAATGATTTTTTTAGTGCCATTGATTGTATATTCTTTTACAATGTTGAATTTAAATCTTTCTCTTCATTTGTAATTGTTTCCAGCTACCTTGAGCGTTGAAATAAAGGCAGGAATATAAATTGAAGATCAAAATGAGATTGGAACTAAGGCATGGTTCCTGATATGGCTACATGTCTGTACTAATATAGTTTGAAAAATACATTTGTGACCATAAGATTTATGTAGAATCTAACTTTAAAAGCATATTGACGTGAATGTCAACTGAACGCTCTCAGTGTCAGTGGCCTTAGGGTTGTTGTTGTTTAGAAAAAAGCCACACTGATTTCATCCTGAAAGGCAATATTTATTTATTTATTTTATTTATTTATTAGATTTGTATGCGGTCCCTCTCCGTAGACGCAGGGCGGCTCACAACAGCAATAAAACAATTCATGACAAATCTAATAATTTAAAAACATTAAAAAAAACCCGTTATTAAGCAGACATACACACAAACATACCATACATAAATTGTATAGGCCCAGGGGAGATATCTCAATTCCCCCATGCCTGGCGGCAAAGGTGGGTTTTAAGGAGTTTACGAAAGGCAAGGAGGGTGGGGGCAGTTCTAATCTCCAGGGGGAGCTGGTTCCAGAGAGTCGGGGCCGCCACAGAGAAGGCTCTTCCCCTGGGTCCCGCCAAACGACATTGTTTAGTCGACAGGACCTGGAGAAGGCCCACTCTGTGGGACCTAACCGGTCGCTGGGATTCGTGCGGCAGAAGGCGGTCCCGGAGATATTCTGGTCCGATGCCATAAAGGGCTTTATAGGTCATAACCAACACTTTTAATTGTGACCGGAAATTGATTGTATGCTTTCTATTAGCATCAAATGGAAGGAATGCCATTTTTCCTTTCCATTTCTCTGAAATATGCACGAGTCCTCCTCAAATAAGTACCCAGCAATTAATTTGGAACAAACTTTAATATATGATTAAAGCTTAACTTGATTAATCACAGTAATTAATCAATTACTATTTTAAAACTTTTATTCAGATTTTATTCAGGACCGTATATTTGCCTTTGATAACTAAGCTACATTATTACGTGTAAGTAGCTATAATTGCAACTTGTCATCCTTCTTTTTTATAAATCCAATTTAGGGGAAGGCAGCTGATGCTGGTGACAGCGGAATATGCTTAATTCTTTTTCTATCCATTTCCTCCATGTAAATCCCTAATATCTTTTCTCCCTGAACTTTAAATGCGTACAAACAGTACATATTCATTAAAGATTCCCCATATAATTCCAGCAGAATTTAAGATTGGTTAGACTCAGTGGTTCTCAACCCGGGGGTCGGGACCCCTTTGGGGGTTGAATGACTGTTTCACAGAGGTTGCATAAGAGCATGGGAAAAGACAATTTTCCTATGGTGTTAGGAACTAAAGCTTCTATTCTGGTGCTTTGGAACATATTTTTACAATCTGACCAATCAGGCTTTTACAGTGGGGGTGTCCCTCTGACCTTGCTGCCAATCAGTTTAAAGCTCTGTTGGGAGAATGAGCGCTAGACTTATGGTTGGGGGTCGCCACAACATGATGAACTGTATTAAGGGGTTGGGGTATTAGAAAGGTTGAGAACCACTAGGTTAGAGATTATGGTGTGAATGGAGATGACCTAACCAGGATGAGCCTTTTCTAGCAGGGCTGTGTCAGTTAGTGGCTGATCCTGGAAAGAGGCCCACCAAGCCGAGTACCTGGTCTCCAAGCTATGGGGACAAAATCCCTTTCCTTGGTCAGGCCAACTCATGCCTCAGAACATGTGTCAATCATCAACTTACCTAATTTTTCTTGGATGTCAGCTCTGCCTTTTTATTTTCATTTAAAAACAGAAATCCACAATAAAAAAACTTTCAAAATGGCTGCACTCCCTCATTGGAGGGCCAACCTTTCATCCTGTGGGGGTCTCACGCCACACTCTTCTTCCCTCCCCATAGTGATTATCAGTCGGCAGCAGCGTCGTGTGCAGTTGATGCGGATCAAGCAGCGGGAAGAGCGGAAAGAAAAGAAGAAGAAGCGGCCGCATCCTCACCCCCACCTGCAACATAAGGCCCACCCGCCTGAGCCAGCCTACCGCCGCAAGCCTAATCCTGTGCGTCGATTTGATGGTGATGTGCTCTCCCCAGTGAGTAAATGCCAGGGACTTCCCACACAGCGGCAGGGCCATAGGGATCTTAGCTGAAAACTGCCATTAATATAGGGTGGAAGGAGCTGCTGGAGGAAATGAGCTTGTCTCTCATTTTTTTCCTTCCAGGCCTCTTGTATTTCCAACACCCTGTTTGCTATTTGTGAAGTATTTTCAGAGTGTGCCCCTAGTTCTTCACTTTTTCAATGGATGCATTTCTGCATGGACTACTTTCCTACCCCTGCCACCACCAGCAATTATCTGGTATTTTATTTTATTTTATTTTATTTTATTTTATTTTATTTTATTTTATTTTATTTTATTTATTATTTTATTTTATTTTATTTTATTTTATTTATTATTATTTTATTTATTTTATTTTATTAATTTTATTAATTTTATTTTTTATTTTTATTAATTTTATTAATTTTATTTATTTTATTTTATTTTTTTATTAATTTTATTAATTTTATTAATTTTATTTTTTATTTTTGTTATTTTTTTGTTATTTTTTTATTTTATTTTACTTTATTTTATTATATTTTAGATTTTACATTTTAGATTTTACATTTTACATTTTAGATTTTACATTTTAGATTATTTTATATTATTTTATATTATTTTATATTATTTTATATTATTTTATATTATTTTATATTATTTTATATTATTTTATATTATTTTATATTATTTTATATTATTTTATGTTTTATGTTTTATATTTTATATTTTATTTTGTTTATTTTATTTTGTTTATTTATTTATTTAATTCGACTACTATTCCACCCAATCCTGAACGACTCAGGGGAGCTCACAATATAAAATTACAAATACAATAAAAAGAAGTCAAATATACAGTCTAAAATTATAAAACCCTGATTAAAACCCATAGTTAAATTATCCATTCAGCATACATGCATACCATTCATACAGTTTGGCCATGATAGATGCCATTTCATGGACCCCAGGCCTGCCGGCAAAGCTAGGTCTTTGTGGCTTTACGGAAGGCCAGTAGGGTGGGAGCAGTATAGACATCAGTGGGGGAGTTGATTCCATAGAGCCGGGGCGGCCACAGAGAAGGCTCTCCCCTGTGGCCCCACCAACCTGCATTGCTTAGTCGACGGGACCTGGAGGAGGCCAATTCTGTGTGATCTTATTGGTCTCTGGGAGGTGTGTGGCAGACAAGGGTCCCGTAAATAGTCTGGCCCTGAGCCATGTAGGGCTTTATAGGTAATAACCAACACCTTGAATTGTCCCTGGAGACTAATAGGAAGCCAGTGCAGCTCGTGGAACGTAGTCGTTATATGGGTGTACCGAGGTATACCCATGATAGCTTGTGCGGCTGCATTTTGAGATGTAAGGAAAAAAAGGGAAATGTGAAGATCCCAGACCCATTGGCTACCTATGAATTGATACCTTTGCACTAATGGAGGAGTTGCATGTTTAAAGAGATGGTGTTCAGAGAAAATACATACCAGTTGTGACTTTGGTGGTTGCATTTGGAAGACAGGAATGGGAAAGCATCTTTCTAACTCTTCAAAATATATATTTTAACCGATGAGGAATGTCTTGCATTTTACCAATAGTGTTGTGATAAGGAACCTCTCCCTGCCCCAAATTAAAGTACTGTACTGTATTTTTTAATGTATAAGACACACTGGAGTATAAGACGCAGCTTAGTTTTGGGGAGGAAAATAGGGAAAAGAATCTGCTTACCAGGTATTCATCTGGCTAGCGTCCTTAGTCTGGTCAGCTTCAGCACATTATTTTATCCCCTGTTTAGGGCTTTAAAAAACCTTATTCAGAGAGAGTAACAATGAAAGAGCTTGCAAGCCAGTAAGAGCTGGGAACATTGTTAGCACCTGGTTAGGGCTGGAAAGAAACATTTGGAGCAAGTTAGAACAGTAAAAAAAAACCCTGCAAAGACTTAGGGCTGGAAAACATTCTTTGCAAAGAGTAACAATGAAAGAATCTGCAATGTAAGAACTGGGAAGATTGTTAGCACCTAGTGAGCACTGGGGGGAAAAAAGCTTTTAAAAAAAGCCACATTCAGAGTATAAGACGCACCTGAATTTTCAGCCTCTTTTAGAGAGGAAAAAGGTGCGTCTTATATTCTGAAAAATATAGTAAATACATATAGAATAGAATAGAATAGAATTTTTATTGGCCAAGTGTGATTGGACACACAAGGAATTTGTCTTGGTGCATATGCTCTCAGCGTACATAAAATAAAATATACATTTGTCAAGAATCATGTGGTACAACACTTAATGATTGTCATAGGGGTCAAATAAGCAATGAAGAAGCAATATTAATAAAAATCTTAGGATATACGCAACAAGTTATAGTCATACAGTCAACATGGGAGGAAATGGGTGAAAGGAATGATGAGAAAAACTAGTAGAATAGAAGTGCAGATTTAGTAGAAAGTCTGACAGTGTTGGGGGAATTATTTGTTTAGTAGAGTGATGGCGTTCGGGAAAAAACTGTTCTTGTGTCTAGTTGTCTTGGTGTGCAGTGCTCTGTAGCGACGTTTATAGTGAGCTTTCCATCTAATAATGATATACATAATTATGCCAGCCAATGTTTGTTGACACTTTCGAATTTCAGCTAACTGGGAAAAAAATGTTATTTTCTTTCTACAAGCCACTGTGATCCTTCTGCTAATGGGATATAGTACCTAAATGCAGCAAATTGCAGCTTGTTTAAAATGGTAAAACGGGTGAAACCTCCAGCAGTTATAGGCAATAGCAGTAATGCAATAATTACTGATAGCTCAGAGATTATGCAAGCCTTCTCCCAAGCAGATCAGGAGGTGAAGCTGGACTTACCCAAAGCATTTGGAGCAAGACAGCAAAGCCCGTTCTTCCATATAATAAAATTTCAGCGAGAAATAGGGGTATGAAATTTTATTTTTTTAATCATTTTAAAATATTTCTTATTTTTTTTCTTTTTCCCAGAGCTACATACAGAGCTTCCGAGAACGGCAGACAGGTTCTTCTCTGAATAGCCTGCTGGCCAATGCTCATGCTGCCATTGACATAGACTATGACTGCGGCTCCACCGTGCCCCTAACCACCGGCTCGGGTCCTGCCATGAGAGTATAGACCAGCACTTCCCCAGAGAATACAAGTGCTGTCTCCGGTGGTCACCTGGGCCAAGCCACGTGGCTAGAACTAGCATCTTGGTTACCACCGGGACCTGAGAACATTCTTCACTGGTATTTGCAGCCTACGCGCAGACACATTTCAACACCTCTCGAACCGCTAAACATAAGTGGAATTTTTTTCCTAGTGCTTCTAAGCCATCATGCAACAAGGGGGTGAGGAAGGAGTTTGAGCAGGTGCTCGAGGCAAAGGGCTTGAGCGAGATCCGGCTGTAATTCACACCTGTTCATAAATGTGAAATGCAGGATTTGGGGCTGGGGGGGCTGGGGGGGAGGGAACTAAGGAATCAATTACTCCTCTGGAACAACCCCAATAAGCAATGACGACGTTTTCCTACCCATCACTTCTGGAGCGGGCCTCAAAAGGAAGGACCTGTTGGATGATTGTGTGTTCCTTTGCCACAACTTCCTTGCCCTACAGACTGTCTTTGCGTGCACCGACCGGAAGGACTGTTTCGCGGCGCAGGTGCCAGGGTGTCCTGTTAGCGGAAGCTTACGACTCAGTTCACTCCAGTCTGGTGGGAACCAGCCAGCTCAGGGATATGGGGCCCTCTGGCCCTGGGCCCCTTGCCCGTACCAGTGCCTGGCATTCTGTTCAAATGCGTGAACTCAAGGAAGGAATGGGAGGAGGGTGGGGGACTGGCAACCTGGGCTGGGCTTTGTCACTGTCGAAGTATGCAAGTGTGAGTGCGGGTCCGTGTGCGTGTGGAGAAGATACGGAAACGCGGCTGGTATCCAGGCAACCAATCTTGTTTGGATACCCCTTCTTCACTTCTGATGCTGGCAAGAGCGTGAGGTAGTACAGTAGTAGTGGAGCCGGAGAGGGGGAACCCATGTACATAGTCTTGTGAGAGTTATTTGTATTAATTTATTATTGAGCAAGAGTTGGGCCGGAGAGTTTTGCCAGATCCAGAAGTTGGATAAGGAAAAGGAAACAGGGCCTTAGGCCCAAACCATCTTTTCCTATTTAAATCTCACAAAAACTGGGGGAGAATAGAGAAAGAAGTATTTCTCCTGCACTGCCGGGCAAACTTTAGCAGGCCCCACATTTTCAGTTTGGACTTCCACTATTGTCTCCGGGCCTAGGGCTTGCTCAATATCTCCAACTTTAAGGAAACCAGAAGGGGGTGGGGAGGATACATCAGCCATTTTTTTTAAAGGGGTGGCAGATAAGGATCCAGCAAGGCTTCTCTCCATTGAGAAACTGCATGTGTCTTTCACCGGTCATCACCGTTGTCACCCCAGAAACTTTGCACTCTTTGTTTGTTTTGTCTCTCTCTTTTTGTATATGTGCCAAACGCTGCCAGGCTGTGGCTGCGCAAGTAAAAAAAAAAGCCTTTTAGGAGTAGTGCTTCCATCAATGAATGTGCTGCAAGCATCAAACTCGAACCAAGCCGTGTTACTTACCTGTGCAGATAGGACTGGAGACTAGCGAAGGCTTAATTTGGAAGGAGAATGAGGTCACCTACATAGGGGTGAAATACTCCCGGTTCGCTTATGCCTGTAGTTCGTTGGCGAGCCAGTCACAAAGGCAGCACAGGGCCCTGGACACCACCGTTTGGATTCTTTTACCCTCTGCACATACACAGAATGCTTTGCACATGCGCAGAGAGTAAAAGAACCCAAATGGTGGTATCTGGGCAGGTGTGCGGAGCCTTACACTGCTTTCACAGCTGGCTCTCCGACAACCTACAGGCATGAACAAATGGGGCATTTCGCCTCTGAACCCACATCTTAAAACAACATTTGTAGCAGATATAGCCAAAGAGCAATCTTGAAGTTCTGAAGTTCTCCTTTGAAGCTTTCCTACTTTATTGGTAAAGGTATAACACACTCCAGACAATTGCTTTAAATTATCCTCTTTGTGTTTTTCCTCCAAAGGAATCTCTCTCTTTGATTTCAGATCATCTTTAAGGAATGGGGTTTAGAAATACACATAATACATATAAAGTTATACTGCACACACATATATGTACTGCACATACCTAGGCATACCCTAACCCAGTGATGGCGAACATATGGCATGGGTGCCACAGGTGGCATGTGGAGCCATATCTGCTGGCATGCAAGCTGTTGCCCTAACTCAGCTCCAACATGCATGTGCACACTGGCCAGCTGATTTTCGGCTCGCATGGAAGCTCTGAGAGGGTATTTTTGGCTTCTGGAGGGGCCCCGGGAGGATGGAGAGGGCGTTTTTGCCCTCCCGAGGCTCCAGGAAGGCTCTGGAGCCTGGGAAGGGTGAAAAACAGGTCTACTAGGCCCATCAGGAGTTGGGAAACATGCTGTCTCTGGCCTCAGAGGGCTTCTGGGGGGGCAGGGGAGGCAATTTTCACCCTTCCCAGGCACTGGATTATGGGTGTGGGCACTCACGCAGGCACGATAGTGTGTGCGCACACGCTTTCAGCGTCCGAGGGAAAAAAAGGTTTGCCATCACTGCCCTAACCCTTCTGTTGAGCCTGTTGCAGCTTTACATGAAGAATGTGGGAGAAGATAATACAGTACATACCATGAGTTCAATTCAACTGTGAGGGGAAGTGAGCTTTATTGGGTGGGGAGAAAGAAAAAATAGTTGGCCCTTCAGTTGGTCTAAATCAGACCCATTGAAGAATACATAAAGTTAGAGGTAACACAGTTCCAGTGCTTTGTCTTTTCCCCGTTGATCCAGGACCAGCAGATCATCACATCAACCAAATGCAACATTTTTTTAAAACGTAGGACTTAAGAACATTTAACGAATCAAAACGTGTTTCCCATGTCATGCAGAAGAGGAAGAAGGCACGATGGATGACTTGTCTTCTTGCATGTGATTATTCACACAACTGTCCCCAACTTGTTTCTTTGGCTTTCCAAGGTTAAACTTTGCTCCACTGTTATACATGGCTTTCATGATGCTAGCACTCTGTAAAAACAACAACCATGGTTTAAACCAGTGGTTCCCAACCTTTTTTCGGCCATGCCCCACCTAAGCATCTCTAAAATCCTGAGGCCTCCCCACCCCCATGACATAATTCTTATTATTCAAAAAGTGAACTACTCACGTGGAGGAAGCCTCAAAGGCCATCAACTAGGTTTAAAAAAGGTTCCAATTGCCCCCATTAAAAATGAAATTGCCCCCCTGTGGGGCATGGGCCCCATGTTGGGAACCCGGGTTTAGATAAAAAAATTATAATGACTGAGGAATCATTCAACCACATCCCCTTCCCTCAAATATATATTCCCAGGGATAGGATAGAAATCTATAGCTACCCAGCTGTTTCTGAACTATAAATCCCAGCAACCATAGCTAGCATGGCCAGTGTTGAGGAATCCTAGGAAAAGTAGCTCAAGCCCCATGGAGGCTTCTCCCTGCCTTTTCCAGCCCTGTTTCCTCCCAGGAGATTCCTAGAGAGGCCCCATGGGGGTTTCTCCACGCCTTTTCCAGCCCTGTTTCCTCCCTGGAGATTCCTAGAGAGGCCCCATGGAGGCTTCTCCCCGCCTTTTCCGGCCCTGTTTCCTCCCAGGAGATTTCTAGAGAGGCCCCATGGAGGCTTCTCCCCGCCTTTTCCGGCCCCATTTCCTCCCAGGAGATTCCTAGAGAGGCCCCATGGAGGCTTCTCCCCGCCTTTTCCGGCCCTGTTTCCTCTCAGGAGATTCCTAGAGAGGCCCCATGGAGGCTTCTCCCCGCCTTTTCCGGCCCTGTTTCCTCCCAGGAGATTCCTAGAGAGGCCCCATGGAGGCTTCTCCCCACCTTTTCCGGCCCTGTTTCCTCCCAGGAGATTCCTAGAGAGGCCCCACAGAGGCTTCTCCCTCCCTTTTCTAGTTATAGTTTCAGAGGCTTGGGTTTGTAAGTGGGAAATGGTTCTTGAGAAGAGACAAAAAAAAAATTGAACACCTGGTTCTTATCTAGAAAGGTTTGTAAGTAGAGGCGTTCTTAGGTAGAGGTGCCACTATACATAGCCCTTTTTATCTTTGATCAATATCCCAAGCAGATCCATAGTAATGGGCAAACCATGGAAGATGTGATCCATTTCTCACATTATTTCCCAAGTCTCAGACTAGTCTTAACAACCAGGTTTATCACAGGATCATTGACAAAGAGAGAGTTTAATGATTTTCACATATTCCCCGCGCCCATTCAAACAACCCACCAGCCATACTTGCCTCGCACTGTGAGATGGGCTTTGGAACGGGTATTACCAATGGCAATCTTCACCATCCCACTCATGTTAGGGCTAGTCCTGCAGAGCCTCAGTTTATGGATGTGCCCCACTCTCTCCATCTGCACCTGCAAGCTGGGCTGCAGCTCCTCCCCATTGAGGCTCCACTGGGGAGCGAAGTCTGGAGGGGCAGATATTTCACACTCAAACTGAGCCTCCGAGGGAGCCACCACTTCCACGTTCTTCAGAGGCTGGATCACCTGGATTCCCTCAGCTGCAGCAGAAGAGAAGAGCAAAAATGTTTAGAGACACGGCAACCGCTCTCTAAAGAACATGGCCGAAGTAGCCTAACAGATTGCTGGATAATTTGTCACGGGTGAGCAAGTCTCCAGTTTTAAGTATCAGACAACAGCAATGTGGCTCTCTCCCATTGTGTCAAAACCAGAGTAACAAGGCAAAGGTGAAAAAGGGAAGAAAAGATGATTACTGCTTTTGGATGAACAAAACAGTTCAGTCTAGGTATTAAAAGCAAACGCAGCTGAGCGTATAACAAAAGAAGCACCCTGGTGGGAGATTCTAAACCAGGAACTTTCTTCCATAGCTGCACAGCAGTTTTGGAGGACTGGAACAGACAGAACAATGGCAGAAAGAAAGTAAACTACATAGTGCAAAACAGGAGGGAGATGATTTATTGACTGATTTTTGCATGCTTGGGGGCGGGGGGGGGGACACACGGGGATCTTCACACATTTGTTTAGTTTGTTTGTTTGTTTGTTTACTTACTTACTTACTTACTTACTTACTTACTTACTTACTTACTTACTTACTTACTTACTTACTTACTTACTTATTTAATTTGTATGCCGCCCCTCTCCGTAGACTCGGGGCGGCTCACAACAGTAATAGAAAAAACAATGTACAATACAAATCTAATAATTAAAACTAAAAACCCATAATTTAAAAAACATGCACACAACATACCAGACGTAAACAGTATAGGCCTGGGGAAGTTATCTCAGTTCCCCCATGCCTGATGGCAGAGGTGGGTTTTAAGGAGTTTACAAAAGGCAAGGAGGGTGGGGGCAGTTCTAATCTCAGGGGGGAGCTGGCTCCAGAGGGCCAGGGCCGCCACAGAGAAGGCTCTTTCCCTGGGACCCACCAAACGACATTGTTTCGTCAACGGGACCCGGAGAAGGCCAACTCTGTGGGACCTAATCGGTTGAAGTTCTCCGTCCTATTTTGGGGCTTCTGCTACAACTGTCATCTATCTGCTCTCTCAAATGTTGAGAAGTCATACCAGGTTTAGGGCAGTGTCACTAAAATGCGATGGTGAAGTCAATTGGGCATCAGAAGCAGTCAAAGCTGGCTGAGGAATTCTGGGAGTTAAAATCCACAACTCTTAAAGATGCCAAGGTTGGAGACCCCTACTTTGTATGTATGTATGTATGTATGTATTGATTGGATTGGATTTGTATCCCACCCCTCTCCAAGAACTCAGGGCGGCTTACAACATGTAAAAAAAATAATACAATTCTGAAATCCAATACTAACTAAAAACAAACAGTCCAAACCCCCAATTTAATTTAAAAACAATCATTTCCAATCCGCCAGCCTACTTTCCATTCAACATACATTCATCCATAGGCAGGGGCTGATGATTAGTGTCCCCAGCTCTGTTGGCACAAATGCATCTTCAATAGCGATGGGCGAACCGAACTCACACAATTTGGGTCCGTACAGAATTTTGCGGTGTTTGGTACGCCAAACACGAACCCAAAATATGGAATCCAGGAAGTGATCACCTTGGCATCCTTAGCAATCTGCCGGTATACGTGACATCAAAGCTCTGCCCCTGGAATCTCTTGGTGGGATTCCCCGTTCAAGTTCGAGTTTGGGTTCGGTTCGGGTTCAGCCGAATTTTGCGTAAAGTTCGTCCGAACTTGCCGAACCCGAACACCGTTGGGTTCGCCCATCACTAGTCTTCAAGTTCTTATGGAAGGCAAGGAGGGTGGGGGCAGCATGCCATTTCCCCACCCTGTTGGTTCCTCACTGCACTCACACTCTTACCCTCCACTAGCAGGCGGGCTGTGGAACGATCATCCAGGGCATCACAGGTATAGAGGCCTTCATCTGCAGGCTCCACGCAATGAATAACCAGAGTTCGGTAACAATCCAAGTTGCAGATCTCATACTTTGGCCCGGCAAAGATCTCCGTGTCTCCCCGAAACCAGCGCACGCGTCCTCGAGCTTGAGACACTGTGCACTCCAGCGTGGCTTTGTGACGCACCAGCACAGTTTTATCCCGCAGTGGCTTCACAATGCGAATCGGCAATGCTGTAGGAGGAGAGAGCAGGCCCCAAAAGGCTCTGAGGAGTTGGCTTCTCATCTCCAGATCCCTGACTCACTTTTGCAAATGAATAAAGGGGATCTGGTTCGTTATAATAAATTCTGAATCACCTGCACACACGGAGACTTCCCTGGAATCATGATGCTTTTGTAATAAGGAAAAAAGCGAATCATGCCCCACCCTTTCGCCATAATTCATCATAGCTTCAAGACACCATCTTGTTTTTAGTTTCTGCTCATGTGCAGAAGCTTTTTTAAAGTACTGCACATCCACATTTTTCTAATTTTGCTACATAAATATAATAAGCAGAATAACAGAGTTGGAAGGGACTTTGAAGGCCTTCTAGTCCAACCCTCTTAATTCTTAATAATTGTATATCCCTTAGTACAGTGTTTCCCAACCTTGGCAACTTGAAGATATTTGGACTTCAATTCCCAGAATTCCCCATCCAGCATTCGCTGGCTGGGGAATTCTGGGAGTTGAAGTCCAAATATCTTCAAGTTGCCAAGGTTGGGAAACACTGCCTTAGTAAACAACTGAGAGTTATTATATTGTGATGGGATAGAAATGCAACAAATGTGAGTAATTCTGTCCTCGCTTGAAAACACTGCTGTGCATATAAATGTAATTTATAGACTTATCAAAGCAAAACAGATTACTGGAGAGGGCAATTTCAGAATACAATTTTCAGTTGTTTTCCTCACATATAGTCTTTCCCAAGCAGTCTCTCCCAATCTTTATAGTTTCCCTGTGTGTACTCTCATGTACACACAGAGGCACAGGACCTGGTCTAGTTGCCTATAAACATACAATCCTTGTCCTTGTGTAGCATTTGGAAATGCACTATCTTCCTTCCCAGAGCCCTTCATTTTTAATGTCTCAAAAAGGAGAAATTATTAAATTTGACATCAAGAAGCCATCACTTTAAACCGCACTTAATTCGGAACAAAGGAAGCAAAATTTTGTTTCTGTTCTACTCCTGTGCGTTGATTTTTTAAGTGTGCCTTATGGCACGCAATGGTAAGCAGAGGTAGGTTCCAGTTTCCTTTGCTGCCGGTTCACTCAAAGATGTGCTTGTGGGGCGCAAGCTTTGTACACAGGCGCAGTACTTAAAGAAAGGTACTGCACATGTGCAGAAGCTAAAAACAAGATGGCGTCAATGGGAGAACCAGCTCAGGGGCGTGATAGGCCTGGGTCACTGCTGGTTCTAGCGACCCAGGCTGCCAAGTTACTACCAATTCTATAGAACCGGTCCAAACTGGGAGGAACCCACTTCTGCTGGAAAGGTCTCAAAGCAGATTGGGGCCAGTACAGTTAGCAGTGCTCCCCTCCCTGTGAAGAGTTAAGGCAGGGGTAGGAGCAGGCAAAGTCGGCTCTTCTATGACTTGTGGACTTCAACTCCCAGAATTCCTGAGCCAATCATGCTAGTTCAGGAATTCTGGGAGTTGAAGTCCACATGTCATAGAAGAGCCAACTTTGCCTACCCCTGGGTTAGGGTAGCCTAACCCTAACCCTGCTCTCCCACCACAAATACAAACTCTTCCTTTGCCTGTTGAATGCAATCCAGTTCGCCCTAACATTGGATTCAACAGAGAAGTAGCTTCCTTACCTTCCACTTCCAGCCTGGCTTCCGAAGCAGCCGTCTTGGCCACAAAACGGACCTGGCCTGTGTCCTCAGGGCGAGCAGAGCTCAGAAGCAGGAAGTGGCGGGTTCCTTGGGGAGGAAAAAAAAGAAAAAAAAGAGTTTTCTGCATCATTAAGGAGAGACAGTGAGACTGTATGAGGGGGCCTAGAACGCTAGAAGCCGTCAGGATACTGGTGGCTGGAAGGAAGGGCTCTAGCTTGCCGACAGAAGTCATGAAAGGTTTGTGTGGCTTTATAAACACTGATACATTTGTATTAGTAAATAACAGTTGTTTTAAAGGATGAAAGCATAACCTTTGTGGCTTTCCCCCCCCCAACTGTTAAGCCACAATTTTCAAACCTTGGGGTATGTGGAATATTCCCTCCCATTGCAATAAAATAAATGTAGGCTACAATTGTATAGGTCAGTCAGTTGTTGTTGTTGTTGTTGTTGTTGTTGTTGTTGTTGTTGTTGTTATTATTATTATTATTATTATTATTTAGATTTGTATGCCACCCCTCTCTGAAGACTTGGAGTGGCTCACAACAGCACATAGGGTTGCCTATGGCAGTGTTGTCAAACCTTTTTTTCCTTGTGTGTGTACATGCTATTTTGCATGCACGAGTGCCCACACCCATAATTCAATGCCTGGGGAGGGCGAAAACAGCTTCCCCTGCCCCCAGGAGGCCCTCTGGAGGCTGGAAACGGCCTGTTTCCCAACTTCTGGTGGGCCCATTAGGCTCACGTTTCACCCTTCCCAGACTCCAAAGCCAGGGGATGGTAAAAACGCCCTCCCCCCTCCACCAGGAGGCTCTCTGGAAGCCAAAACCGCTTTCCCAGAGCCTCTGTGCAAGCCAAAAATCAGCCAACACATGCACATTGGAGCTGAGCTAGGGCAACGGCTCGCGTGCCAGCAGATATGGCTCTGCGTGCCACCTGTGGGACCCCTGGCATAGGTTTGCCCTCACTGGCCTACGGTGTGATCTTGTTCCCTCCCCCCACAACATTGCAGTTTTGAAATCAAGGCACGGAGTAAGAACTGGTGGGAAGCCACCCAAGGGAGAGTTAGGTGTAAGCTTAGTCAGAAAGAAAAGAGAAGCGTTTTACATTTACGTCTTCCAAGCCAAGGCTGAAGATTAGCAGACGTTGCTTTCACTCCCATCCATCCCCCACCCCCAATCAAGGTTACTTTCTAAACTAGAGCAGACATCTTTCACCATCCTTGCAGGGTTTTTTGGCTGAAGGGCAGATGCTTAAACACACACGCACACACAAACACACTGCCAGTCCGAGGTCAATGCTTCAAGCAGAGAGCTTCCTGGATAGAAAGCAAGGCTTGGCTTCCTTTGGATATCTCTTCCTATGAATCGGGAGTGGTGGTGGTGGGGAGCCACTATGATCAGGGGTGAAATGCTCCCGGTTTGCTCGTGCCTATCAGTCGTTGGAAAACCGGTCGAGAAGCATTCTGTGCATGCACAGAGGAGAAAAAAACCCAAATGGCAGTGTCCAGGTGGATGGGCAGAACCTCACATTCCTTTCGTGACCGGCTCTCCAACAACCGATAGGCCCAAGTGAACCAGGAATATTTTGCCCCTGATAATAATAATAATAATAATAATAATAATAATAATAATAATAATAATAATTTATTAGATTTGTATGCCACCCCTCACTTGGGGCGGCTCACAACAATAATAATAATAACAATGTGATAATGTAACAAATTTAATATTTAAAAGAAAGCATCTAAAACCCATCATTTAAAAAAAACATACAACACAAGCATACCATACATAAAGCCTGGAAGAGATGTCTCAATTCCCCCATGCCTGGCGACATAGATGGGTCTTAAGCAATTTATGAAAGACAAGGAGGGTGGGGGCAGTTCTAATCTCTAGGGGGAGTTGATTCCAGAGGGCCGGGGCCACCACAGAGAAGGCTCTTTGCCTAGGTCCTGCCAGATGACATTGTTTATTAGTTGACAGGACCCAGAGAAGGCCAACTCTGTGGGACTTTATCAGCCGCTGGGATTTGTGCGGCAGAAGACGGTTCCAGAAGTATTCTGGTCCGATGCTATGTAGCTTTATAGGTCATTACCAACATTTGAATTGTGACCGGAAACTGATTGGCAGCCAATGCAAGCCACGGAGTGTTGGAGAGATGTGGGAGAACCTAAGTAACCCCACAATAGCTCTCACGGCCGCATTCTGCATGATCTGAAGTTCCGAACACTTTTCAAAGGTAGCCCCATGTAGAGAGAGCCCCATGATCATTGATAGGCCTAATGGGGGATAAAATGTTTTTGAAAGTAGAGTGTCTCTGCCATCCAGTAACCCCTTTCCCATCCTCTCCATCTCTGTCCCCTTTGAATTTGAAATAGGACTTCCTTCTGCATCATTTACTGTACAACCCAAGATAATTAGAGAGGGTCCCTACTAAGATGTTGCCATGTCCCCATTGCTTCTGCGGCTGGGCTGCTTTTTAGATGTTTTCTAGTCTCTGTGACTTTTCCTCCTGTCTTTCAAGATCATTCCCAACTACCATTACAGAATGAATCACAAACTAGGAAGGGGCCAAATACGAGCCAAGGTGGTGCAATGCTTCGAGTGCAGTACTACAGGCTACTTCAGCTGACTGCTAGCTGCAGTTCGGCAGTTCAAATCTCACTGGCTCAAGGTGGACTCAGACCTCCCCCCTTCAGAGGTGGGTAAAATGAGGACCCAGATTGTTGGGGGTAATACACTGACTTTGTAAACCGCTTAGAGGGGGCTATGAAACAGTGTCTACATCTAAGCGCTATTGCTATGTTTTTCAAAGCAATTGCAGTGGGTTCTTTAATCACAGATCCGCTTTGCATGTAACAATTACAATGCAGGTGTTTGGGGGGGGGGAGTTGTTTAGAATAAGATGTGAACCCCTCCTCAGGGAGAAATTATGCTTCATAAGAAACCACCACATAAAATCAGGCTGTCTTATACATCTTGACTTATTTTAACTATTGGTATGTCTTTCATTTATTCCTCCTCCAATAATTACAAAGAAAAATGGAAGCAGGGAAGTTTGCACCCCATTCATATGAGGTTTGAAGTTATGTGAATGAGCTGTACACTGATGTGATACCTTTGATCACCTGCCTTGAAGAGGCACGAACCAAGCAAAAGAAGCAAGCAAGCTTGCAGAGGTAGCGGGAAGCAAAATTGTGTGTGGTCACAAGTTGCTCATTCATATCCTGCTTTGTTGTGCTATTCCGTTGTGCTCTAAGCAGCGTGCAAGCTTGTTTTTCTTCATTTTGATTGACTTCACTGGAGTGTGCAGAATTAATTTTTCGGAGCTTACCCCGAAGGACTGAATATAATAACTTTGTATTTAACGCAGTGAGACTAATTTCAAGTTGGCTCTTTGATCTATCTTTTTAAAATTTCTTTATCTTCATTCCTTAAGCAGCCAAACTATCCTCCAAAGGATGAATGCATAAGAAAAGTCACTCAAATATTTTCTCAGGATATTCACCGCCCTGCAGATTTCTCTCCAGATATTGGCCCAGATATTTGGAAGTCTTGTTTTTGTAATGATAAGAGTTTGCAGCTAAGCTTTTTTTTAAAAAAAAAGCAAAACAAAACAAAACTGAGAATTATACTTAGGAGCATCTACCATTGTTACAAGTAGAAGATGACTTTAGGAGCATCTACCATTGTTACAAGTAGAAGATGACTTTAGGAGCATCTACCATTGTTACAAGTAGAAGATGACTTTAGGAGCATCTACCATTGTTACAAGTAGAAGATGACTTTAGGAGCATCTACCATTGTTACAAGTAGAAGATGACTTTAGGAGCATCTACCATTGTTACAAGTAGAAGATGACTTTAGGAGCATCTACCATTGTTACAAGTAGAAGATGACTTTAGGAGCATCTACCATTGTTACAAGTAGAAGATGACTTTAGGAGCATCTACCATTGTTACAAGTAGAAGATGACTTTAGGAGCATCTACCATTGTTACAAGTAGAAGATGACTTTAGGAGCATCTACCATTGTTACAAGTAGAAGATGACTTGGAATTTGCTCAGATGACTTTTCCCCCAATTTGTTTTCAATCTAGCGGCAAATTGTCATCTGTCACATATCAGTGTACACTTTGCTAAGCATTTTTAAGGGACCTATCCTCATAATGTTTCTGTGTCAACCACAGCCTGTTGAAAGCATTCAGAACTCCTTTTAGTTGACTCACTGTCATAGCAGTATTTTCTATTTTTGCCCCATACAAAAGCTCCTATCCAGTCTATGATGAGTCTGATCATGAAACAGACAAATCTTATGATGAGTCTACTAATCAAAGCAAGACGCCAGGATCTTATTATTATTTTTAAATTTAAAAATAATAATAAGATCCCATCTGTTCACCAATCATTGGCCACTTCAGTTTCTGCAGACATACCACCTCCCCATTCGGTCATAATTGGGTACTGCTTTCCATGGGTATTTTGACTGGAGATGTGAAACAGACCAGGCACCTGACTCACACGGCCATTTAGCTGTTTTTTTTTGGCAAGGAAATATCTATTTCCTGGAAGAACAGCATATTGCTTTCTGCTGTTTGCCAATTAGCATATGCACCAAAGACAAATTCCTTGTGTGTCCAATCACACTTCTATTCTATTCTATTCTATTCTATTCTATTCTACCCTATCCTATCCTATCTGTTCTACACCTTTCGGTCTACAAAGGTCTCTGCCACACCAAGCAAATGCCATTTTTCTAAGAAACTGGAAAAATATGTATTTGTTTATTTATTTTATGTAATTACAGACCACAGCTCAACGTTTTTGGCAGTTCGTAGCAACAATGAAACATTCATGGTGCATTTAAATTGAAGTTATATTTAATTAAAGTCAAAATACAAAACTCCTGTTGTGCCACAATTAGCCCCTGAATTAATTTGGGCTTAACTAGCTTCAGGAAAGCTATATTTGGGGAGCTAATCATAACCCTTATGGGAGGCCACCCCAGAGAAGCAACACTGTCTGGCTTCAATGTCTTTCATTCCCCTGGCAGTTTTATCTAGGAAAAATGCTTTAAATAGGTCAAGTCCCCTTGGAAGAGATGGTTCCAAAAGTACCTTTAATTGACAGAAAGGGGGACAGGATGAAGTAGGAAGAAGATCTGTTGATCTGCTTATAGGCTCCATCTTGCCTGATAAATTAAAGGTCGTAATAATAGGTCGATCATTCTTCTGAAAGAGCAATAATATTTTTTTTCATAGGCAGATTCATTCCTTGCCCTTTCCATGGACACTTCCCTCTGTGTCCCCTTTGGTTTGGGCTGCAAAAGGGTTTGTACACCTGGCTTAGGCAGGGTTCCCCCCCCCCACCTCCAATAGGCCTATGAGAGGAGCAGAAGTATGCTCTCTTACACAGCCAGTTTCTTTCAACAAACATTCATTTCTTGCAATCGACCACATATGGGTCATTACTTGTCTACCAGCATTTGCACATCTTAAAATTGCCTTTTACCAGGAAACACAGTTTTAGGAACTTTTTACCAGGATACACAATTTATCAGCATGCTCTATTTTATTTTTTGCCATTTTTTAATAACCTGCAAATATTCACTCCATTTTCTCTTTCATCTTAGTCTCTGAAACATTCATTTTAAAAACTGTGTCTCTTATTGCAATATGTAAGACATACCCTGGAAATACAGTAATCCCTCGTTTTTCACGGGGAATGCATTCCAAGACCACCCGTGAAAAATGAATTTCTGTAAAGTAGAGGAAATATTTTTTTATGTATTTAACAAGTATTTGGACTATTAAAACCCACCCTTTGCATTAAACAGTCATTCTATACTGTTTCTAAGCTGGAACTACATGTCATATCTTACCAGTTTCTTTAATAGAGTACAGTAGTACTGTAGAAGAATTTTATGAATTTTTAATGGATTTAAAATTTTCAATGGATTTAATGGATTTAAGCCCCCTTTGAAAACCCGTGAAGTAGCGAATCCACAAAAGATGAACCACGAAGTAGCAAGGGGTTACTGTAATTCAGAATCTCAGCCAATAACATAGCATTTTCTACATACACAGGGCTTGGATTTTCAAGTTCTTCCAACAACTCATATGCATTTATGATATGAATAAATGAACCTCATCACCTCGAGGTTCGACTACTTTAATGCTCTCTACATGGGGCTACCTTTGAAGAATGTTCGGAAACTTCAGATTGTGCAGAATGCAGCTGCGAGAGCAATCCCAAATATGCCCATGTCACTCCAACACTCCGCAGTCTGCATTGGTTGCCGATCAGTTTCCGGTCTCAATTCAAAGTGTTGGTTATGACCTATAAAGCCCTTCATGGCACCGGACCAGGATATCTACGAGACCGCCTTCTGCCGCACGAATCCCAGCGACCAATTAGGTCCCACAGAGTTGGTCTTCTCTGGGTCCCGTCAACTAAACAATGTCATTTGGTGGGACCCAGGGGGAGAGCCTTCTCTGTGGCGGCCCCGACCCTCCGGAATCAGCTCCCCCCCGGAGATTAGGATTGCCCCCACCCTCCTTGCCTTTCTTAAAGTTCTTAAGACCCATCTTTGTCGTCAAGCTTGGGGGAACTGAGACATCTTCCCCTTGTCTATGTAGTTTCTGTGCTCAACATGACTGTATGTATGTTTTTATTTACTGGAGTTTTTTAGATTTTTTAATGTATAATTGCTATTTTAGATTTTAATTATTAGATTTGTCTCTATGTACCGTTTTTTATCACTGTTGTGAGCCGCCCCAAGTCTACGGAGAGGGGCGGCATACAAATCTAATGAATACAATACAATTTATCCATCCATACATGAAGCAACTAATGCAGAGGTAATTCTAACTTACCTCATTGCCGGTTTGCTTCATCCCACACCGTGTGGGTGCACACGCATGTGCAGTGCTGAAAAGTAAGCTTTTGTGCATGCGCAGAAGCAAAAAAACAGTAGGCGCCACCAATAGAGCCAGTTCGGGGGCGTGGCCAACCAGCGATTGCTCCCGGTTTGGTGAGTGGGAGGAAATTCCCACTTCCAGTTCCATAGATTCAGTCCAAACCGGGAGCAACCTACCTCTGAACTACTGGAACATCACACATTCTTATCTTAGTCTTTGGATGTTGCTGAAACATTTAGTTTAGTATTCCATTTATTCAGAAGCGTGCATTATTGCCGTGATACATTGCTCCTATTAGAATAAGCAACTAACTTTTAAGCTTCTTACTTGTGGATAACATTCCACAATTCAAACCTTTACACTTTGTCTAAAACAACAAGTATACAATAGATTTTCTTCATTTCTCAGCAACCTACTGGAAAGCAAAAAATTTGATCTGTACATTTCACGCCTGGCCAAAGCTTAATCTGTTACACCGTTCTCTTTATCTTAATTCCCTACTTCCTGCTTCCCTCCCACCCTCCCTCCCACTGCATTGTTTCAGGTTAGAATAATAGACTCTTTAAAGGTGGATAAATAAAATAAAAATGGGGTTATTTGAATTTCATTTTCATACTTTCCCCGTTCCCAAAGATAACTTGCCTTTTTAGCTCCTTAGTGGTCCGTTGTTCCTTTTCACTCCCTAAGGCCAAACACTTTCCCCACACTTTCTCTCTTTCATCAGTTTATGTTCTTTACAATTTATCTCTTTTATATTCCAAGTTGCAACTAACTTGATCTTCATTACACGAGCCTCACATAACCTTCACTGCACAATGTTGATTTCATTACAGTCTTTACATACACATTCTGATTGCAGCAGAGACGATGTTATCAGCCTTAGTTGCACCCAGTGAAGGGCGACCAAAGTTTTTACTACAACATTGTGAGTGTGGCTTATGCATTTTCTTTCAATATTTTTCAGTTCAAATTGGGTGCTCTGGGGTGGAATTCCATTTTTGCTACCCCACTGCGTTGCCCCCACTGTCCGGCCAGTAGCCCACCCCTGGTTGCACCCATTCCACGTACAGTATTTCCTACTAATGATAAGAATGTTTGGGTCAGCGTGACACCATCCAAGCCCAGTTTAACTCCAGCTATGTTTATGCTACTCTGTGCAAGCTAAGGTCTCAGATGGGACTGTTGCCTCATTCCTCTTGTCACCTCCAATGCTTTTTTCTTTAGTGTGATTTGTTGAGTGAATGCTAATGAATGTTTTAAAGTTAGAATTTTTAAAGATTTTTAATTATATTAATAATTATTAATAATAATAATTTATGATATTTGTATGCCGCCCCTCTCCGAAGACTCGGAGCAGCTCACAACAGTAATAAAAACAATATAACAATGGGACAAATCTAATAATAAAAATATATAAAAACCCCAATAATTAAAAACCATACAGCACATACACACCGAACACGAAATATAAAAAGCCTGGGGGAGATGTCTTCATTGGATCAATTGCATTATAATGTCTTTTATATATGCGGTGAGCTACCCCAAGTCCTCAGAGAGGGGCGGCATACAAATCCAATTAATAAATAATAAATAAATAAATAAATAAATGTGCTGTCCAATATAACTGGTTGGGTTTTTTTTCTTATCTACCTTCCCCCTTGTATTCTAATCAGGGAAATCTCATATCTATTGCCCTGGCGAAAATGAAAGGGCATACTTACCTTCTTGCCGTATTTTCACAGTGCTGGTGACTTTGAGTCTCTCTCCGTTATTATACCATTCGCCTTTCACCTCCGCCAGGGACACCTCACATATGAAAACAGCATTCTCGTTCTCCCGCACACGGACATCTTCCAGTTCTCGCACAATCTGGACCTGACGTTCTATTTGGGGTGGGGGGGATGAAAAAGCCCATGCCATTAGATTTGAAAGGTTTTTACATAAATGATATTTGGACTCGTGTGGATTCCCTTCAAATATTCAATTAAATACTCTTGATTGTGTTGTCACTTAGAACAAACAGATGCCAACTATGAAAAATATACTGCTCAGAAAAATAAAGGGAAGACTTAAATCGCACATCCTAGGTCTGAATGAATGAAATATTCTCATTAAATACTTTGTTCTGTACAAAGTTGAATGTGCACAACAGCATGTGAAATTGATTGCCCATTTCTAAGAATGGCCTGGCAGAAGTTTCCAGGAAGCTGTGTTCCTTTTTACTGGTCATAAAGTTGCCATTTCAGGCATATACATGGAGATGCTATCTAATGAATGAGCTAGTAGCCATGCATTACTTGTCTCCTCTAAAACCCACTTAAATATTCATTGGCTCTCACTTTCAATCAATCAATAAAAGGTGCACTGAGCATTGGATGTTCACCAGCCTGCTCCAGGCCACGGAAGCCAAAGGTCAGGGAAGCGGAAAAGCAAAAGGAGCCTTGCCCTCATCCAGAACGTGACAAGTGAGGATGCTTTGTCTAGGGCAGTGTTTCCCAACCTTGGCAACTTGGAGATATTTGGACTTCAACTCCCAGAATCCCCCAGCCAGTGAATGCTGGCTGGGGAATTCTGGGAGTTGAAGTCCAAATATCTTCAAGTTGCCAAGGTTGGGAAACACTGGTCTAGCGAGCTCCATCCCAAGCCTTCCCCCCCTCCATTTCTGCTGTCATCCATACCAAAGACTCTCAGTTTAGCAGAAGCGCGGCAGTCGCCGGCATCACACGTATATTCGCCAACATCTTCAAGGCTGCAATGGTTGAGCTGCAGAAGACGCCGACGCCCCACTGAATATATGCGGCAGTTGGGGCTCACCTGGATCTCCTTGCCATTCTATGGGAATTAGAAACATAGAGGACTGGGTCTGTTTTGGACCTTGAACAAAGGAAAGGTGGAGAAAGGGCAGCTTCTCAGGTGGTTCTGAGGACACAGAGGGGAGTGAGGGAACACGGAGATGGTATTAATCAAGAGTTGCCCCCACCCTCCCTGTCTTTCGTAGACTACTCAAGACTCATTTATACCGCCAGGCATGGGGGAGTTGAGATATTCCTTCCCCCTAGGCCATTACAAGTTATGCATGGTGTGTTTGTGAGTATGTTTGGTTTTATAATAGGGTTTTTTAGCTGTTTTATTATTGGATTGTCACATGCTGTTTTTATCATTGTTGTTAGCCGTCCCGAGTCTACGGAGAGGGGCGGCATACAAATCCAATAAATTATTAAATTATTATTATTATGTTCCCTTGAATAAATCAGGATGGCTTTTCAGGACAGCCCGTTCTTGCAGTGATAGAGAAGATCAAGGAAGTGGGGACATGGACAATAGGTAATAGTGCCCTCACCTTGTACCACTTCACTTCAGCCAGGGGTCGGGACAGCTCACACTCAAAGGTAGCTGATCCTGTCTCGGGAATTCCCAAGTCCTGGGGCAAGCGCAGCATTGTAATTGGTGGCTCTGCAAGGGGAGAGATAGCAACAGCAATAGCACTTAGACTTATATCGCGCTTCGTAGTGCTTGAGAGCCCTCTCTAACCAGTTTATAGAGTCAGCATATTGCCTCCCCAACCATCCGGGTCCTCATTTTACCCACCTCGGAAGGATGGAAGGCTGAGCCAACCTTAAGGCCTGGTGAGATTTGAATTGTTGGCAGCCGGCAGAGTTAGCCTGCAGTACTGCATTCTAATCACTGCGCCACCGCACCTCTAAATACAGTTGCAAGTAGCTTGAAGATGAACTATTTTGGAGACTAAAAAGATTAAATCTTAAAGAAAGGGTACTTATCCAAATCACATCCTTTATCCTCAATTTTAAAGACACTAATTTATCTATGGAACCTTCTCCTACTTCCCATGCCTAGTTTTCCCACGCTGCTACTGCTGCTTTCAAAACTGCTCTGCTGTGCAGGCACATTGAATTTTGGACATTAAATATGTTAGAAAAATAGGACTAACCCAAAGAGCATCTAGCCTAGCATCCTGTTTCCTGCAGTGGCCGGCTAGATGCTCTTCAGGATGTTACTTTAATCTGGGCGTGGTGGCAGTGTTTTATTCCTACTTTATTTCCAGCAGCAACATTGCCTTTCCACAGTCCTCCATGTCAGAAATAAGTTTATTTCTATAGGTAATATTACAATGCAAGTAAATGGTTTGTAACCATGGGAAAGGCTAGTATAACCCATAATCAGTATGTAATCATGGGTTTGCTAAATGTGCTACAACCTGATTGGCTGTAACCTATATAATAGGGGTAACACCCTTGCATGGGTGTGGTTTATTACAGTGGTTTGTTATAGAGTGGTTTGTTATTGAGTGGTTTTCTGTTGGGTGGTTTGTAATTAGTGGTTGCAGTGGTGGATGTAGTAAGAGTTATATAATAGTATTGTGGATAGTTTGTTATAGTGGTTAAATGTAAAGGTGATAGTTTATTTAGAGAAGCATTTTGATAAGAGGAAAAGTAGAATATATTTTTAAAAGAAAGCCTGCTGCAGTGTTTTTCATTGAAGACTTCAATTAAGTTTAGTGGCTAACTGTGGCTAGTTGGTGGCTTCCCTTCCGCATACGCAAAACTCTCCCCCAACACTCCCTCCACTGGTCCAGTACCTCGGACCGTAAGGCGGGCACAGCTCCGCACAGTATCAGCAGTGAAGGCCACGGTCCCCATGTCATCCAGCGTGAGCCTTTGCAACGTCAGGCTGTGCACACAACCAATGGCGCTCATTTGGCAGGTGGAAGTAGGCTTCACACGGATGCCGTCACGCGTCCAGACCCCCAATACGTTGGGATGAGATAGCTCAAGCTCAAACGTCACTGTCTCCTTTTCCAATGTTTCCACATCCGATAGCGGTTTCTTCACTGTCACCTTCCGGGCTGGAGAAGAAGAAAAGTCTGTGATGGATCCAGTTTTGTCATGAAAGGAACTTATTTGCTCCTTACAAATCAAAGCAAGTTGCCAGTAAGGGCATATTTGGTATCAAGACTCTAATTCAGCAGATACAGAATACAGTGGCACCTCTACCTAACAATGCCTCTACTTAAGAACTTTTTTAGATAAGAACCGGGTGTTCAAGATTTTTTTGCCTCTTCTCAAGAACTATTTTCTACTTAAGAACCCGAGCCTGGAAAAAATTCACAGGAAATTTGAGAGCGGCACAAAGGCTCGGCCAATTTCCTGCCATTCCCCCTTTAATCCCGGCCATCTCGGGCTTTTCTGGGCTGCCAGAGGAGACTTTCAGTGGTGCTTAAGGAGGTTTTGGCAGCTCAGAGCAAACAAAGCATTTTCCTTTCACTGGGCGCTTGGAGAGGGAATAAACCTCTGCCAGCGCCCAGAGAAAAGAAACGCTCCCTTTGCTCTGGGGAGCGACTGTCCTCTTCCTCCTACTCTTCCCACCCAAATTCCGAGCTTTTATTTCAGTCCTAATGGGTTTGCATGCGTTATTTGCTTTTACATTGATTCTTATGGGGAAAATTGCTTCTACTTACAAACTTTTCTACTTGAGAATCTGGTCATGGAACGAATTAAGTTCTTAAGTAGAGGTACCACTGTAACAGGATAATTCCCACTAGTAAAAAAGTTGTATGATTCTCTGACCTACATGAGTAGACTCCACACTCAGTTGTTCCTCATACATTTATTGCTAATAGAGTGGAAGGTTTTGAACGGATTCTTCTGAACGTTTATCAGAAGAAATTAGCTGAACTAGAATTCGAGATAATTTTTCCTCACAAGAAATGTATTAGCACTAGGGCAATCTTAATGAATCTCACAAACGCTAAGCAGGGTTCCATCTGGCTAATATTTAATGGGAGACTAAGAGGAAATCCCAGGACTTTGGGGTAAACTGGGATATTTAAAAAAATCCCAGTGGCAGCCCACTTTTGTATTTTTGCCAAGCAAGCAATGTGGACACGTTACCATGAATCATGTTTAACTCAAGTGAACATTGTATATAAAAAAATAAATGATAAACAAAGGCAACAAACAGTCTTACGCAGTATCTTCTACTGCACTTGGCCATTAGGTATATAACTGCTAAAGTTCAGATTCCAAAAAGACAAGGATAGGACAAAAGTGAGATTTCAGTAACTAAATTAAAAAATTACTATTTAAAAACAAGTATCTATAAAATAATGCACCTTACTAAAAAAAATGATTTCTTATCTGCATATGCCAAGTTATTTTACTCATGCATAAATCACTCTTACACCCAGAAATACACATATTCAGACACTGTTACCTTTCCTTCTAGCATAAACAGAGGAAGGGAAGGGAAGGGAAGGAGAGGGAAGGGGAGGGAAGGGGAGGGGAGGGAAGGGAAGATGAAAGTCTAGCTGCACTAAGAAGAAAAGGAAAAAATGGATGGGAACGAAACAAGAATCAGACGAATTGAATATGGAGCGCATGAATGTTTAGGGTTACAGAAAGGGTTAAATTCGATAAGCAAGCAGAGCTTCCTAAGCAAATGGTAATATTCAGATAATATTGTTAAAGGAATTCTCACATTCAGCTGAGATGTCAGTGGAAGTGCGGGGGAAACCTAAGATAAAAAGTTACATTGACCCTCGCTCAAGGATTTACAACGTGTAACTGTGATAGAAAAGAAGACCAGGATAGAAATGAGACCTACGTTCCACACTCAGTCTGGCTTGGGTGCGATCATGCAGGCTCTCGCAGCGATAGGTGCCTCGGTCAGCAAGCTCAATGTGATGGATGGTCAGAGCCCTTTTTGGCCCTTGTACCTCCATGGAATATCTCGGGTTCTGCTGCAGCAAGATGCCTTGTTTCATCCACTGCACTTCCGCACTCTCCACGCTCAGCTCCACTTCCATCCGGACGTCCTGTCCCTCTTCAGCTGCCAAATCACGTAACGTCTGCACAAACAGCACCTGAGCCTCTGCAGAAAATAATCCTCAGGTTGAACACTAACCCAAATGCATTCCCAGGCCACGATCCCTCCCTATTTACAGAGAGACAACAAGCCAGGATTCAGTGCAATCTAGCCATTTCCCAAGGCCTGGGTGAATTTGGCATGTTTACTAACATAGACTTTAGAAGACTCAGAACCTCTGCTTTTATTTTTCAGAAATACAAGTTCAGAAACCTGCAGGGCTATAGAGATAAAGTTTTGAAAATTCGACATGCTGTGCCGAGATAAATCTTCAAAGACGAAGGGAAGTCGAAGTAGAATTTCCAAAAGGGATTCTATTATCTTCCCTACAGGACTAAAGCAGCAGCATAAATTATGCAAACTAAGTAAGCAGAGTAAAGAATTTTGAGTAAAGAATTTATATTTTCTTAGTATGGAATTGAGGAAACAAGAAAGGACACAGCTGTGACATTAGCCGATAACCCTGTTGAAACTGACTAATTATGATTACTAATTACTATCACAGTACAGTGGTACCTCTACCTAAGAATGCCTCTACTTACAACTTTTCTAGATAAGAACCGGGTGTTCAAGATTTTTTTTGCCTCTTCTCACTTACAAACCCGAGCCTCCGAAACTGTAACTAGAAAAGACAGGGTGAAGCCTCCGTGGGGCCTCCCTAGGAATCTCCTGGGACGAAACAGAGCCGGAAAAGGCAGGGAGAAGCCTCCGTGGGGCCTCCCTAGGAATCTCCTGGGACGAAACAGAGCCGGAAAAGGCAGGGAGAAGCCTCCGTGGGGCCTCCCTAGGAATCTCCTGGGAAGAAACAGGGCCGGAAAAGGCAGGGAGAAGCCTCCGTGGGGCCTCCCTAGGAATCTCCTGGGATGAAACAGGGCCGGAAAAGGCAGGGAGAAGCCTCCGTGGGGCCTCCCTAGGAATCTCCTGGGAAGAAACAGTACGGAAAAGGTAGGGAGAAGCCTCTGTGGGGCCTCCCTAGGAATCACCTGGAAGGAAACAGGTACGGAAAAGGTGGGGAGAAGCCTCCATGGGGCCTCTCTAGGAATCTCCTGGTAGGAAACGGGGCCTCCACCGTCCCTGTGGTTTCCCCAGTCAAATGCATTATTTGCTTTTACATTGATTCTTATGGGGAGAATTGCTTCTTCTTACAAACTTTTCTACTTAAGAACCTGGTCATGGAACGAATTAAGTTTGTAGAGGTACCACTGTACTTCTGCCCAAGTATCTGCATTTATCAAAAAGCAACACACATGGTGTTACCGTTCCTCTTACCTTGCACACTGAGTCTGCATGAACTCGACAGACCTTCCGCCCGGACGGTGACTATGCCAGTGTCACTCAAGCGGCATTGTCTTATGGTGAGGGTATGGCAAAGCCCATTCTTGGTTATGGTCAACCGCTCACTGTTCACTACCTCTTGTCCATTCAGCTGCCAATTCAACCTGACATCAGCTGGACATATCACCACTTTGAAGGTGGCCTCATCCCCTTCTAGCACCGTCAAATTGTGCGGCTCAGAAATTATCTCCACCAACCTAGGGACTGAGAAAAAGGCGCCATCTCAGTTTATATAAAGTTTGCTAACACACAACCAATCCAATAAGAGACTGTAGATCCTCCCAATGTGGTATCTCCATCTGTTAGGACCGTGATAGCCAACCCATGGCACCCATGGTGGGGGAGATGGGACAGATGCCTCTTGCAGCCTCCTGCAAGCAGCTGGCAGTCAGCAGAAGTATCCTGCAGTACTGCACTCTAACTATTGTGCCACCATGGCTCATAATATAGAACAGGGGTGTCAAACTTAAGACCCTCAGTGCTTCTGCAGGCCAAAACGGAATCCGGACCCATTTTCAGCCTGAAGGGTCTCCTACAATACTTCACCAGCCGAAACGGGGCACAGGGGAGCCATGTACAAGGCCTGTTTTTGGCCAGCAGAATGCTACTGGAGGCTGGAGAGGCTGAAAATGGACTATGAGGGCCTGTGGCCCATTTTAGCCATTAGAGATACCGCGGGCCTTAGGTTTGATGCCTCTGTTCTATTATGAACCATGGTGGTACGGTACTTAAGACAATTTTTCACAATTACAATCATTGCAGCATTCCTATGGTAATGAGATCAAAATTCAGATGATTGATAATTGACTCATATTTATGATGGTTGCAGATCCTGGGTTAGGGTTAACAACTCTGGCAAGAAAGACCTTAAAATGGGGCAAAACTCACTTAACAAATGTCTCACTTATCAAGAAACGTGTTGGGCTAATACATGGAAGGTAAAAAAATTACACTGCAGTCTGGGAAGCATGTGCATGCTATTATGACCCCAGAAATAATAACAATTTCCTAATTAAGAAAGATTGTGCTCATCCTCCATTTTTGATGTGCCTTTGGATGCTTTCATACAACTTCTGTCTTCTTTTAATCAACGGGGGTCAAAGGATGCTGTGTATTAATGGGATGTTATGCCTAAAGCTACCAGAAGTTGAAACTAGATAGCAAACCTATGGCACAGGTGTCACAGGCAGCACGCAGAGCTGTATCAGCTAGCATGCGAGCCATTGCCCTAGCTGAGCTCCAACATGCACATGATTTTTGGCCAGCTGACTTTGGGATCGCACAGACGCTCTGGGAGGGCACTTTTGGCTTCCAGAGAGCCCCCGGTGGGGATGAGGGAGTGTGTTTTTACCCTCCCCCGGCTCCAGGGAAGCCTTTGGAGCCTGGTAAGGGCGAAACACGAGCCTTCTGCCCCCACCAGAAGTTGGGAAACAGGCCGTTTCCGACCTCCAGAGGGTTTCCCGGGGTGGGTGGGGGGAAGCTGTTTTTGCCCTTTGAATTGTGTCTCTGGGCACTCACATACTTTTTCGGCACCCGAGGGAAAAAAGGTTCGCCATCACTGAACTAGACCTTTTCCATTCAAGGTATCTGCTTCCCAACTTCGCCCAAAAGAACTTACTTTGGACTGCGAGAATAGCCAAAGTACGGTCGTCTTTGCTTTCACATGAATATTCGCCAACATCTTCAGTCCTCACATTGCTGAGTGTCAAGGAACGCTCTCGGCCCTCTGCTCTGATCTCCAGGCATTTGTTGGGTTCCAGCTCCTGCCCGTCTTTCAGCCATGTGACGTCACCCTTGGTTTTGCACAATTCACACCAGAACAACACTGTGTCACCCTGCAGCGCTGTCACATCTGAGAGACCCCGAACGAACTTCACCAGCAGTTCTGAGGTGGTAAAGAATAGTTTGGTTAGGACAGGGGTAGGCAAAGTCGGCTCTTCTGGGACTTGTGGACTTCAACTGCCCGAATTCCTGAGACAATCATGCTAGCTCAGGAATTCTGGGAGTTGAAGTCCACAAGTCATAGAAGAGCCAACTTTCCCTACCGTTGGGTTAGGAGGATCAAATCTTGACAACTGGCAGAACCCAATCAAATTATTGGGGGTTTAGAGTAAACTGGAAATCTTCAATGTATGCCAAAGATTCCACAACTCACCACGTTTGCAGATTTTCACATTCCTAGTTTGTTCTTTTCCTAAACCTCTAGAGCTCAATGACTACAGTTCATTCTGGCTCAAACATGGCTAGAAAAGGCATCCACAAAAAGGAGGACAGTCCCTGCTGCCTCTTCTCAAGGTCAATTACTCCAAGGGCTATGGCTATATTCCTCTCAGTCTTAGACCTATTTATTTTGCCTACCACCATGAAGTTTTCAGGAAAGAGTATTTCCTTGCTTCTGCAAGCTGGGATCTTTTTAACTGACGATGACAAAAAGTACAGTGTTCCCTCGATTTTCACGGGTTCAAACTTCGCGAAAAGTCTATACCACGGGTTTTCAAAAATATTAATTAAAAAATACTTTGTGGCTTCCCCCCCCCCTATACCACGGTTTTTCCTGCCCGATGATGTCATATATCATCACCAAACTTTCGTACACTTTCAATAAATATTTTTTTAAAATACATTTTAATAAAGAAACATGGTGAGTAATAATCTAAGTGGTTGCTAAGGGAATGGGAAATTGCAATTTAGGGGTTTAAAGTGTTAAGGGAAGGCTTGTGTTTCTGTTCATAGACAAAAATAGTGTATTTACTTCCGCATCTCTACTTCGCGGAAATTCAACTTTCGCGGGCGGTCTCGGAACGCATCCCCCGCAAAAATCGAGGGAACACTGTACATCTGAAGCTCAAAGTGCACATTCGGCTACTAAGATGAAGTCACTCGAAAGATTAACTGTCTGCATCAAACACAGATGAAAATCCAGAATTGTTGGTCAAGGATGTGCATCTCAGAGGTGGGTTCCTCCCAGCTTGCACCAGTTCTATAGAACCGGTGGAAACGGCGGGTGATGTCACAGAGCCGGTTCTGTGACACAGCCATCTTTTTTGGTGATTTGTTTTCTTTTTGAAAAAAAATTGGGGGAGGGATATTTTTGCTGCTTCCGGCACTGCGCATATGCCGCCATCTTGTTTTTGGCTCTTTTTTTGCAGGAAATTTTTCAAAATTTTTAGCACTGCGTATGTGCACGACCAAGCGGCCACGCAGCCTGGGAAGAAGCAAACTGGCAGCAAGGTAAGTTAGAACCCACTCCTGGTGCACTTAGAAGACCACTCTGAACATTGTTGTGTACCACAGAACTGAAACTATCTTAGTGAATCAGACAGGGATTTGTTTTGCACTATATTTTGAGCAGTGACCAGGCAGACACATCTAAAGTGTCTCAGAATTCCGGTGTTGGAATGCTGGCATAGTCCCATTGGAGCAAGGCCCTCCGGCTCTTCACCACCAGTGACACTTCCCTCCAGCCTTCACCCAAAGCCCTGAACCAGGAATTTGAATCAGGTCCCAAGTAGGAATTTCTGCCCCCACTCTAAGCGGGGGAGACTCTCTGCAGCAACACAAATGTTCACTGCACGTATCTGGTCCAGGGGCCGTAGTTTGAGGACCCCTGATTTTAGTGCAACATAAAAAGTGCAAATAAGTTTTCTGCAAACCACCAAATTTTTTTCATGGACCACCAGCCACGAGTTGGTGACCGCTGCTTTAGATCGCAGGTGTCAAACATAGTGTCATGTTGCCGTCACATAACATATCGCAACGTTTTTCCCCTTCGCTGGAGCTTGGGTGGCGTGGTCTATCCATGACACATCTGGCTGGTGGGCTGCCAGTTTGACACCCCTGCTCTAAAGTCACAAAGGGTCCCTAAATCATTGGCCACGCCTCCGAACATCTCCCAAACTGATAATCAAGAAGAAAAATGTCTGATTGTCTCTTGGAGTGCCAGGACCGTGAACAGCCTCTGCACAGATCTCTTACCTTTCACACTGAGCTCAAAATGCAGCCGGTCATGAGAAGAGTGGCAGATGTACTCTCCGGCATCTGCTTTGCCTACGTTACTCAGCAAGAGGCTGTGGACCCGTCCTTCCCTGCGTAGCTGGCAGTGCTCCCCAGCCACAAGGTCCCCCTGGGGTCCTTCCCAGCTGACCACGGATGACTCCTTGGAGACAATGGCTGACAACACCGCACTGCTACCCTCCAGGACCAAGACCTTCTCTGGATGCTGTGATTTTGACACAAACAGCACCGGGGCCTCTAGAATAAGAGAGGAAAAGGAGAAAAAGGAGCAAAGAGACTTGAAGAAAGCAAGGAATACTCAGGTAGGCCTCTGATAAACACACACCATTGTGAAAAATGAAGTTGCTTCTATCCAGTGAAGGGCTGCAAATTTTTTTACTACCACACTGTGGGCGTGGCTTATTTTGTGGGTGTGGCTTGCCGGCCATGTAACCAGTTGGGAGTGGCTTGATGATCATGTGACTGGGGGGTGGCTTAAAGGTCATGTGACTGGCTTAAAGATGGCCAACTTTACGTCACTCATGTCAGGAGTTTGGGTTAGGGTGCCTGGCCTCTCCTCGCCTCAAAGAGATACAATTTCCCTATCTATTTACTATTACTGAACATCCAAAATATATTCTTTAATTCTATGTATATATGCATATGTGTACATAAATATTACACACAGGCACACAAAAATATACATTATCTACTATATAAAATGTATGTGTATGTGCACACACAGACTCACGCACAGCTCTTCTAAAATTATACACATTCAACCTCATTTACTGCGATAGGAAAAACATACCCAGAACCCAGGAGGGGGGAAAGGAGGGGGAATCATTTTTTTTAACCGATTCTGCATACCTGACCAAAATTTTTCTACCATACCTGACCGTACCCGTAGGAGCCCATCACTGCCTCTCTCTCTCTCTCCTCTCTATTAACAGATGCCATTGGAGCATTATCAAAACTCTACCTTGCAGTTGGAGATTACTTACTCACGGTTTAGGGGAATATTTCAGAAGTTAAAGATTCTGCTGGGGGAGTAGTATTCCACCCCACTCAGCATATCACACATTCTCAGAGAAGTGACTCCTGCTAATCTCTTGATTCTGAGATCAACAAAGCAATCCTCAAAAGAGATAGGTGTCATTCATGCCGTCAGCACTAAATGGGGATGGGTAACGCAAATTCCCATATGGCCACTAAAGAAACCACAATTCAAAATGATAAAGAATTAGCTCTTTGTCATGGTCTCTGTGACTAACACGTGGGCCAGACATAATAGCAGCTTTATTATCTGGAGATGGTAGCGGTTTAGAGAAAAGCCTTCCTATATCTCCAGGACAGAAGATCAAGCAGGTTGGATAAAGGCAGACAGTTGTTCCCAAGGGTGGCAAGGAAATGAGATTAAGAAAAGCTTCAGTGGCTACTGTTGCTCTCCTAGAGTAACCCCAGCCAGAAGGCACTGATACTTAACTAAACCATAGCTGAGCCCTCTGACAGCCATAATTCATTTGGAAAGTTTCTGAGTGAGTAAACGTAAACTTTTTCTGAGCTCCTGAAAACACGCAAAGGGCTGTTGGGTTTCCCTGGAAATCAATCAGTTGATACCCTTGAAAATGTCCAAAGATGCTTCACCAGAAGAGCCCTTCACTCCTCCACTCGAAACAGAATACCCTACGAGACTAGACTTTCAATCCTGGGCCTTGAAAGCTTAGAACTACGACGCCTAAAACACGATCTAAATATTGCCCACAAGATCATATGCTGCAACGTTCTACCTGTCAATGACAGCTTCAGCTTCAACCGCAACAACACAAGAGCACGCAACAGATTCAAACTTAATATTAACCGCTCCGAACTTGACTGTAAAAAATATGACTTCAGCAACCGAGTTGTCGAAGCGTGGAACTCATTACCTGACTCAGTAGTGTCAACCCCTAACCCCAAACATTTTTCCCTTAGACTATCCATGATTGACCTCTCCAGGTTCCTTAGAGGTCAGTAAGGGGCGTGCATAAGTGTACCAGTGTGCCTTCCGTCCCCTGTCCAATTGTCTCTCCTTATCTCATTTATCTTTTCGTCCTTTCAAATTTGTTCACCTATATTTTTATATCTTTTCTTCTATTCGTTTCTTTAGTTATATTACTACATATCTATTCTCTTCAATGTGTATTATGTATTGGACTAACTAACTAACTAACTAACTAACTAACTAACTAAAAATGGGTTTTTTTTAACTATTTTAAATTTTATTTTAAATTTTAAATAGTATATTATTAGATTTGTTATGAATTGTTTTATTGCGTTGTGAGCCGCCCCGAGTCCACGGAAAGGGGCGGCATACAAATCTAATAACTAACTAACTAACTAACTAACTAACTAACTAACTAACTAACTAACTAACTAACTAAATAAACAAACAAATAAACAAACAAACAAATAAATAAATAAATACAAACAAACAAAAAGCAACCATTCAGTAGATATCCAAAGCATGCATAGTCCATTCTATCAGCATCAAAGAGCTTGTGTGAGAGTGGAACTAGCAAGATATTTTGATTCAAGCAGGAGGACTTCAACAGGAAAGAAATGTCAAAATGCAAATCTTTGTTCTCTGCTTCAGTGCCTGTCATAGGAAGGATGCCAGACAGCCTTGGCTCTGCCTGTGATGCACAGCTCTCATACGATCCTTCCCCAACCTCCAGGACTGGCCCATGTTCCTCCCCAACCTCCTCACTGTCCGACTCTGCTGCCAACCCTGCTGGCTACTGGGGGGCCACCACACCTATGAACTCCACAACCTCTTGTGTCATACATGACCTAGAACAAGGCGGTTATACCTCAATCTTCCAAGGATAGAAAAAGCCCTGACACTAGAACATCTGGCTTGAAATTAAGATGCGTTTTCTTACCTTGTACATTTATTGTGTAATGCACTTCATCATCTCCAGTATTGCAGCTAAACGTGCCACAGTCGCAAGGCTCAGATTGTTGGATGGTTAGGCTGTGGACCAGCCCTTCACTGCTCATAATCATTCGTGGCCCAGGACACAATGGCTGGCTATTCTTGAGCCACTGGACACAAGTCTTCTCTTGAGAAAGTTGGGCCACCAATGTCACATTCTCTCCTTCCTGGACTTCAATAGGCTCCCGGGCATCATCCTTATTCACAATGCACACAGGGGGGGCTAAGAGAGAGAGAGAAAGTTCCCTATTAAGCAAAGCTGGATATGCCCCCTGCCCTAAAAGAAATTTTACAAAAATTAGAAACATAGAAACATAGAAGTCTGACGGCAGAAAAAGACCTCATGGTCCATCTAGTCTGCCCTTATACTATTTTCTGTATTTTATCTTAGGGTGGATATATGTTTATCCCAGGCATGTTTAAATTCAGTTACTGTGGATTTACCAACCACGTCTGCTGGAAGTTTGTTCCAAGGATCTACTACTCTTTCATTAAAATAATATTTGGCTACCATTGAAATACAATATCTTATAAACCTTTCTGAAACTGTAAAAAGAGGATTTTTCAGCTACAGTAGAGTTCCAGATATCTGTCCTTCAATAATCCGACATTCCAGATTATCTGATATTGCGGCTGCTTGGGGGCATCGCTATAGGCATTTCAGCGCCCTCCAGAAATGCCCCTAAACATGGCAGCCATGACGGGGAAGCATGCTGGGAGGAGGGAAGAGGGAGAGCGAGCAAGAGAGCTAAGGAGGGAAGCGGGAGAGCGAGCAAGAGAGCTAAGGAGGGAAGCGGGAGAGCGAGCAAGAGAGCTAAGGAGGGAAGCGGGTGAGAGAGTGAGAGAGTTGAGGAGGGAAGCGGGAGGGCGAGCCACAGTAGAGTCTGGATTATCTGACATTTTCGGCTATCCGACTATCAGCCCGCCCATTTATGTCAGATAACCGAGACTCTACTGTATATACTGTATATACTGAGGACCCGGATTTTGGGGGCAATAAGTTGGCTCTGTTAAAAAGTGCTATTGCTAAAATGTTGTAAGGTGCCCTGAGTCTAAGGAGAAGGGCGGCATAAAAATTGAATGAATGAATGAATGAATGAATGAATGAATGAATGAATGAATGAACAAACAAACAAACATCTTTTTCTTTTTGGATACTTTTTGGAGTCTACGGAGAGAGGCGGCATACAAATCTAATAAATAATAATAATAATAATAATAATAATAATAATAATAATTATTATTATTATTATTATTACTACTACTACTATTATTAATACCATTCTGAAAGAGAAATGAAATCATCTTAATATTAATTCAACAAGCGGCATCAGCATCAATGGCAGTTCCTTCTGTTAATTATTGGAGTATGATAAAAATAAGTAATATTATTTATTTTTATATTATGTAAGAGGAGGAGGAGGAGGAAGACAATGACTGGAAATATGGAAAACAAGGATTTTCAGTCTCTTCTTAATCTTCGTATTACTCTGGGGAAACTGAGTAAATCCTCATTACCAGTGGCAGGCCACCAGTGCAAGTCTTTTTCCTCTGCATAATCTCCAGAAACAAACAGTTTTTAATTAAGAATTTAAGCCTAGATGCAAAAATATGCTGCTTGTCCTTGCTTCCATCTCATCTTTTGGCAAGGACTGATGAGTTATTTTATGCTTTGCCTCAAAAGCATCTGTCTTGGTGCTTCCCCCACAATTTCTTCCAAAGTCTGTACCGTATCTCTTGCTTTCAGTCAAAAGATGAATTACGGTCCAAAACACATAAGTCCTAAGAATTTGCTTGTTTGTTTGTTTAGTCCAATACAAATTGAAAGTTAAAGAGAATAAAAACATGTAGTAATAAATCCAACCAAGTTACAGTCAACGGAGTGCAAGCAAAGGACCAGCCTGTGTCCCTTCATTTGTTGGGTGCCCTATTCCATTGGTAAATGTTTCTGGGTGTGAAGATGGGAAATCTTCCCCCAAGACACGATCTCCAAAGGAATTTGGAAACATTCTGAACGAAGGGATTCAGCAGCTTCTGGGGCAGCAGAACCATTCTTTCACCAGAAAATTTATTTATTAATTGGACTTACTTACTTACTTACTTACTTACTTACTTACTTACTTACTTACTTACTTACTTACTTACTTACTTACTTATTTATTTATTGGATTTGTATGCCGCCCCTCTCCGAGGACTCGGGGCGGCTCACAGCGTAAATATTATTTATGTTAATTGTTTGCTGCCCATTTTGCAACTCTGGGCAGCTCACGTTCTTAAAGTACCAAAACCATAAATGTAAATCTAATGACAATAAAACGATGTTTCGAATGTGGGAGGGGAGGGAGAAGAACGTGTGTGGGGATGTGGGGATCTTCATTTGGTCCGTTAACCTCATAGACTCACCTGCTACTTCCACGGCAGTCACCCTCTGGTCCGTGCCTGCATCACACACATAAGAGCCAGAATCCTCCAGGGCGACACTACGGATGGTGAGTTGATGGTGCCTTCCAGTGGACTCTATGTGAATACGCTTGGCCCCTCCTAGCTCCTTGCCATTCCGGAGCCATCGCACAGCAGCCGTAGGTGAAGACGTCTCGCAAGCCAAGATTAAATCTTCGCCAGTTGCCAAGGAGTGATGCTCTGGCATCCCGACATTTCCCACGATGGAGATGGGAGGCTCTTGGAAACCACGGAAAAAGAAAACACCATCATAAAACAAGGCCCAGACAGCTTTTGGCAGCCAGCTGAATGGCACAAGCTGCTGCCTGTCAGTCTTCCTCCACAACATATCTGTGTCCTGTAGTAGGGACCTGATCTTGAAAGTCATTTATTCCAGGCTCTAGAAATATGTAGCCTGCTTGCCTTCCTTCCCCAGCCAGGAATGTTAAACGCAAAATTTAGCATTAGAGTCTTTTAAATGGACAGTCTCCCTCCCCACTCAAAAAAAGCTGCATGGTGGAAGACATGCCCCTAGGTGTCACTTCAGAGCAAAGGGGAACTGTTGTGAGGACACAAACATCTCAAATGCTGGAGGCAATATTGCCCTCGTGGCAAGTCAACGTCCACAGCCCTGGCCCTTAAAACCCATGTAACTTTTTCCCATAACAAATAAAAGTGGAAGAACTTTATATTACATAAGGAAAGTGTTGTGTAGCTACGCTTCTTGATTCTCGACAAATGTATCTTTTCTTTTATGTACATGTCAGGAATAGCAATCCTGGGTGATATTTCATTGTATTACCATATAAGGCAAACGGTAGAATGTAAGCATGCGAATGCTGAGTCATTGGATGTGAAATGCAATCTGATTGGGCCAGGGCATTATAAGATGCAGATCAACTTCACCATTCCCTTGTGGTTGTTTGCTGTTGATGGTGGCTGTTAATTGGCTGGCTGGAGCAGTTTGAGCATGAGTTAGATATTGAGTAGAACTGAGATAGTGATACGAAGAAACCTGGATTGGTTTAGCATCTACTTGTAACCTAGATTGGTTGAATATCTACTTGTAAGTTAGCTGAATATAGCTAATGTAAAGTTCACGTATATAGAAGACTGAAGATTTTTTGCACTGAAGAGTAAACTATTGTTTTCTACAAACTTGTTTTCATCATTTATCTGGTTTATTAAATTGCCACAGTATATCTAGACCTCCTGCATTATTCTGTATACAGTGATCCCCCGGTTATTGCGTCCCCGACCATTGCGAACAGGGTAATTTGCGATTTTTCAACCCGGAAGTCAAAACACCATCTGCGCATGCGTGCCCTTTTTTCTATGGGCACGCATGCGTAGATGGCGACCGGCAGATCAGCTGCTGGGCGGCTTCCCTGGGTCTTCCCCCTCTTGCTGGCGGGAGGGCGAGCAGCGGGCATCAGCAAGGAGTTTCCCCACCGCCCACGCAAACTCCTCGCTGCCGCCCGCCCTTCGCCCGCCCACACCGTTCATTCTCGCCGCTTTCGAGCTGAGTCCTGAAGCGAATTCGCTTCAGGACTCAGCTCGAAAGCGGCGAGAGCGAGCGCGGACAAGCCGTTCGCTGGCGCTAGCTCTCACCACTTTCGAGCTGAGTCCTGAAGCGAATTCGCTTCAGGACTCAGCTCGAAAGCGGCGAGAGCGAGCGCCAGCGAACGGCTTGTCCGCCACCTGCCTGCCCGCTAGCGAGGAGCCGAAGATTGGGGGCGGGGCGGCTGTTTTAAAACGTCGCCACCGGCATGGGGGGCTTGCCAGCACCCCCCAGACCCCCAACCCGGGTTTGGGGGGCTGCTAGGAAGCCCCCCATGCCGGCGGCGACGTTTTAAAACAGCCGCGCCACCCCCAATCTTCGGCTCCTCGCTAGCGCTGCGGAAGTTAAAAACACCATCTGCACATGCGCTACTTCGCGAAAACCCGCTCGTTGTGGGGGGTCCTGGAACGGAACCCTCGCAACGAGCGGGGGATCACTGTATATATGCAGCTTCTGCTCAGGCAATCTCACACTACTCACAAGAGCCTACAAAACTTTTTCCAGACCCATCCTAGACTACTGCTCATCTGTCTGGAACCCATACCACATCTCAGACATCAACACCCTTGAAAATGTCCAAAGATATTTCACCAGAAGAGCCCTTCATTCCTCCACTCAAAACAGAATATCCTACGAAAATAGACTAACAATCCTGGGCCTAGAAAGCCTAGAACTACGGCGCCTAAACCACGATTTGAGTATTGCCCACAAGATCATATGCTGCAACATCCTACTGGTCAATGACTACTTCAGCTTCAACTGCAACAACACAAGAGCACGCAACAGATTCAAACTTCATACGAACCGCTCCAAACTTGACTGTAAAAAATATGATTTCAACAATCGAGTTATCGAAGCATGGAACTCATTACCGGACTCAATTGTGTCAACCCCTAACCCCCAACATTTCTCCCTTAGACTCTCCATGATTGACCTCTCCAGGTTCCTAAGAGGCCAGTAAGGGGCGTACGTAAGTGCACTAGTGTGCCTTTCGTCCCCTGTGCAATTGTCTTTCCTTTCTCTCACTTATCATATATATTTTCTTTCTTTCATATATCCTCTCCTCTAAGTTCACTTTACCCTTATATATATTACTACATGTCTATTTTTCTTCCTATGTATTTGTGTATTGGACAAATGAATAAATGAATGAATGAATGAATGAATGAATGAATGAATGAATGAATGAATGAATGAATATCCGGGCAGTACATTGAGAGCATATGCACCAAGACAAATTCCTTGTGTGTCCAATCACACTTGGCCAATAAAGAATTCAATTCTCTTCTCTTCTCTTTTATTCTATTCTACTCTATTCTATTCATCTTACTAATACCCAGCATTTCTTGATGCTAAATTTTGACTTTCTTTTATAAGCAACCCCTGTAGCCTAGTAATTACTACAAATATCAGCAGGAACAAAGCCCATCTTAAGCTCTGTGCTGAATGATAGCGCTGTGTTTTATTAGTGGGATTTCAGAAGGTGCTGGTAATGCAACTCTGCGAAGACTAATTACCTCTTAAAAGTCTTTTTCAATTGAAGCAGTATAAACAATTTATAAAGAAATCAATCAAATGTACAGTCATGGTTCTGAAAAGATGTTAAATCATATTGACTTTGAGTAGCCAAAACACGCACTTCCCCATTTATGAATAATGAGGAACCCTGTAAGATTCCATTCACAAAATAGCAGCCCTGACAATTGTTGCCAAAAAGAATAGACAAAGCTAGTGACTGTGAATAAGCTGACCTTCTTCAAATCTAAGTGGAAGAACAAGTTCATATTGAATCCTTTATTTCCTGTACTGAATATGGATTACTTAAATAGTATTGAACTAATCTGGAAGCTGGAACATAATGCTCTTTTCATGTTACACTTGACATTCTTGCTTTATAAATAATGTAATTTTTTTCCAATAAAAGGAACTTGTTCATAAGTGGCCTTTCTTTCCACACACTCATATCCAACGACCTAAGTCCTAGAGCCCACTGTAACAACATTGCCCAAAAAGCTTTAAGAGTTGTTAACCTAATCCTACCCAGCTTCCTCTGTGGTAACATTGGTCTGCTAACCGGAGCATACAAAACATTCGTCAGACCAATCCTAGAATATAGCTCACCTGCATGGAACCCACATTGCGTATCTGACATCAACACAATTGGGAGAGTCCAGAAATATTTCACAAGAAGAGTCCTTCACTCCTCTTCCCACAACAAAATACCTTATTCCACCAGACTTGAAAAACTTCGATTAGACCACTTACAACTTTGACGCCTCCATTCCGACTTAATAAAATCATATACCAAAATGTCTTTCCTGTCAGTGACTACTTCACCTTCAACCGCAACAACACACGAGCTCATAATAGATTTAAACTAAATGTTAACCGCTCTAAGCTAGATTGGAAAAAATACAACTTCAGTAATAGAGGGATCAATGCCTGGAATACACTACCTGTCTCTGTTGTTTCTACTCCTAACCCCAAAACCTTTAACCTTAGACTATCTACAATTGACCTCTCCTCCTTTCTAAGAGGTCTGTAAGGGGCGTGCACCATTTTGCCTATCGTCCCTACTGTCCTACTGTCCTATTATCACCTATAAAGCCCTTCATGGCACCGGACCAGGGTATCTACGAGACTGCCTTCTGCCGCACGAATCCCAGCGACCGGTTAGATCCCACAGAGTTGGTCTCCTCCGGGTCCCGTCAACTAAACAATGTCGTTTGGTGGGACCCAGAGGAAGGGCCTTCTCTGTGGCGGCTCTGACCCTCTGGAATCAGCCCTTCATGGCATTGGACCAGAATATCTCCGAGACCGCCTCCTGCCGCACGAATCCCAGCGACCGATTAGGTCCCACAGAGTGGGCCTTCTCCGGGTCCCGTCAACTAAACAATGTCGGTTGGCGGGCCCCAGGGGAAGAGCCTTCTCTGTGGCGGCACCGGCCCTCTGGAACCAACTCCCCCCGGAGATTAGAACTGCCCCTACTCTTCCTGCCTTCCGTAAACTCCTTAAAACCCACCTTTGCCGTCAGGCATGGGGGAACTGAAACATCTCCCCCTGGGCATGTTTAATTTATGCATGGTATGTCTGGGTGTGCGTCTGTTAGCATATGGGGTTTTTAAAATATTTAAATATTTTTAAATTTGTCTGTTCACTTATGATTTGTTTCTACATGTTGTGAGCCGCCCCGAGTCTTCGGAGAGGGGCGGCATACAAATCTAAGTAATAAATAAAATAAATAAATTAGAACTGCCCCCACCCTCCTTGCCTTTCGTAAACTCCTTAAAACCCACCTCTGTCATCAGGCGTGGGGGAACTGAAACATCTCCCCCTGCCTATGTAGTTTTCTGTGTATGATATGACTGTATGTATGTTTTTATATATTGGGTGTTTTTTTTGCTTTTTAGACTTTTAAAATGTATTATTGTTATTTTAGAGTTTAACTATTAGATTTGTCATGATATATTGTTTTTATCATTGCTGTAAGCCGCCCCGAGTCTATGGAGAGGGGCGGCATACAAATCTAATTAATAATAATAATAATAATAATAATAATAATAATAATAATAATAATAATAATAACTTTTTCTAATGTCATGTTTATACAAACTACCATCCTATAATGGTTTGACAAAATATATAAATAAATAAAATAAAATAAAATAAATAAATTACCTTCTACCGTGACGTAGAAGGTGAGGCTATCGTCACCACTGTCACACAGATATTCGCCGGCATCAGACATTTCCACTGCTGAAATCGCCAATGAATGTCGTGTTCCATCTTGTTCCAACCACACACGTTCTGTGTCCTGCAGTTTTTCCCCCTCCTTGTACCACTTGGTCTCTCCTTTGGGGCAAGACAGCGTTACCGAGAGCACCAGGTTTTCGGAAATCAAGCAACGGTGGTGAGTTTGCAGCTCATCTCGCCCCACTATTTGAACTGGAGGATCTGCCAGCAGAAACAATGTTAGTAAAATTTCTCTACCTGTTCTAATTTTAATTGCTGTCTTCATAAGGGGAATTCTGTTTTCCCTTCCCCCTAGGCTTATAGAATTTATACATGGTATGCTTGTATGTATGATTGGTTCTTTAAATTGGGGTTTTTTAGATTATTTTTAATATTAGATTTGTTCACATTGTCTTTTTTATTGTTGTTAGCCGCCCCGAGTCTTCGGAGAGGGGCGGCATACACATCTAATAAATAAATAAACAAAAATAAATAATTGACATAATAGCATTTCTCCTGTTTTGGTTGTCTCTAGTTTTACATTAAAAAAAACAGTTTCCTAAGGGGCGCACAATTCAAGAAAAATTGGAATGGTGTGATGAGCTCATTATCCCGAGGATCTAATCTCCAAGGGATATCCAATTTAAGACATCGACTCTAAAAACAAAACCACACATAGCTGAAGATAGACTTGACCTTGACCCAGAAGAACATGTTGCTTGGAGACCTTAGATCATTTTTCTCCTATTACAGTATTACCCTACGGTTCTTAGAAATCATTTCTGACCATTGTCAGCCAGTTTTAGAACCAGCCTTCATTTTCCAGGGAAGCCACTAAAGGATTCTTGAGTTTGGAAAGACATATAACAAGGATTAGTCAATGTTCCCTAACAAGAATATGTCATAAGGTTGGCCTCTGGAATCAACAGGCCTGCAGACAGCCAGGCTGATGTCTGTTAGATACTGATACCCCAGACATAAATGAAACAATGGACATTTTCATTTGTAAAGCTTCAATGCCTTGGGACCCCTCTCCCTCTGTTTTTTCAACATCACATCGTTGTTCGTACAGAAAAGATAGCAGGAGAAAGGTATATTTAAGACAAATGATTATTCAATTCAATTCAATTCAATTTGTTAGATTTGTATGCCGCCCCTCTCCGAAACTTGAGGCGGCTCACAACAATAATAAAAACAATATTCCACCGAAAACAAATCTAATATTAAAAAGCACATAAAACCCTATCATATTTTTAAAAGCAAACAACATATACATACCCAAACATAAATATAAAAAAGCTTGGGGGAAAGGTGTCTCAATTCCCCCATGCCTGGCGGTATAGATGGGTCTTGAGTAATTTACGAAAGACAAGGAGTGTGGGGGCAGTTCTAATCTCTGGGGGGAGTTGATTCCAGAGGGCCGGGGCTGCCACAGAGAAGGCTCTTCCCCTGGGGCCCGCCAAACGACATTGTTTGGTCGACGGGACCTGGAGAAGGCCAACTCTGTGGAACCTTATCGGTCGCTGGAATTCGCGCGGTAGCAGGCGGTTCATATGACTTTTATACTTTTTCATTATACAGGTAGCCCCTTGTCTTTTGGCTGCAAGTGGACCAGAATCTCTGCTGCGAGTTAATTAATCACACCTGATTTTATGACCTTTCTGCTATAGTTGTTAAGCAAATCAATGTACAGAGGATGGACAAAAAATTGGAAACACCTTGCAGCTCTTCCGTGGAATCCAGATTTGTGAAGCTGCCTTCAGTTTTTGTGGAAACTGGGTTCTGTACGTGTCTATTGATCTCTGCAGTGATTTTAGGAGTTGTGGTCTTGTGATCCGCTCTAACAATTCGCTTTAGAGTCCGATGGTCTCTCTCAGACAACTTCAACTTTCGACCAGACCTGTGCTTGGCTGAGGACGTTTTCCCTTCTCAAAAGCAGTCATTACTTTTGAGACATTACCTCTTGAAATGCCAAACATTCGGGCACTTTCTGCTACATTAGCGCCTGCCATTCGAGCACCAACAATTTGGCCTCTTTGAAAGTCTGAGAGGTCTGCCACTTCTAGAAGGTTATAACCAATCTCCTTAAATTTCTGTTTTAAAAAAAGGTAGTTTAAAAAAACATATCAAATAACAGAATTTTTTAAAAAAAACATTAAAATATGTCATGTTTTGATTGATTTGAACATGTTCAAACATTATGATGCCAAAAAGTCAAGTGTTTCCATTTTGTTGTCCACCCCCTATAGTTGTTAAGTGAACCACACGGTCATAAAGTGAATCCAGCTTCTCCATTTTACTTTGCTTATCAGAAGCCAGCTTGGGGATTTCCGGTTTCTCCTTCAGCGGCATTAGAAGCTGTACCGTAGAGCAGTAGAAGTACCGTAGTACAGTAGAAGTACCGTAGAAGCTGTACCGTAGAGCAGATCTGGGTATTTTACAGCTCCCGGATTACATTAAGCTTTTTGGCTTTGCCTGTCCAGCTCAAATGAAGTCAATCAGAAATTAGGAATCAAATCTAAATAAGTGTATGCCATGCACGCAATACAACTCCATTCATTATATTTTGAAGGCAACTGCTATCACATACACATCAATTTACATATGTGTGTTTGTGTGCTCGCACACCTTCCCAGCCCTTTTGGTTTGTCCCTCCACAAGAGTCCCAGTGTCTCATGTGGCTTCTTGGGAAAATTAATTGTCCACCCCTGCTGTAGGGATACTGTGACACCATAAGCTAGAGGTATAACAAGCAGGAAGAGGGAGATTGTGATCCCGCTATATAGAGTACTGGTGAGACCACATTTGGAATACTGTGTTCAATTCTAGAGACCTCACCTACAAAAAGATATTGACAAAATTGAACGGGTCCAAAGACGGGCTACAAGAATGGTGGAAGGTCTTAAGCATAAAACGTATCAGGAAAGATTTAATGAACTCAATCTGTATAGTCTGGAGGACAGAAGGAAAAGGGGGGGGGGGGGGGACATGATCGAAACATTTAAATATGTCAAAGGGTTAAATAAGGTTCAGGAGGGAAGTGTTTTTAATAGGAAAGTGAACACAAGAACAAGGGGACACAATCTGAAGTTAGTTGGGGGAAAGATCAAAAGCAACATGAGAAAATATTATTTTACTGACAGAGTAATAGATCCTTGGAACAAACTTCCAGCAGACGTGGTGGATAAATCCACAGTAACCGAATTTAAACATGCATGGGATAAACATATATCCATCCTAAGATAAAATACGGAAAATAGTATAAGGGCAGACTAGATGGACCATGAGGTCTTTTTCTGCCGTCAGACTTCTATGTTTCTATGTTTCTATAAGTGTGAGTACGTGTGAGTACCAGTTATAAGACACTTTTTTTTTAGTACTGAAGGAACTTCAAATAGATGCTAAACAAATGGATATAAGTCAAGGGCTACCTGTAAACCCAACTAAAGATCTCTTGAAATTGCACATTTTACTAGATGCTCTTAAGTAATTTCCCATTCAAAGGTGCTCATAGACCAGTTGTTCTCAACCTTTCTAATGCCGCGACTCCTTAATACAGTTCCTCATGTTGTGGTTACCCTCAACCATAACTCTAGTGACAATTCTCCCATCAGAGCTTTAAGCTGATTGGCAGGAAGGTCAGAGGGACACCCCCGCTGTAAACGCTTGATTGGTCAGATTGTAAAAATATGTTCCAAGGCGCCAGAATAGAAGCTTTAGTTCCTAACACCATGGGAAAATTGCCTTAGGCGACCCCTGTGAAACGGTTGTTCGATCCCCAAAGGGGGTTGAGAACCACTGTTGTAGACTTTCAACAGGTCTGCAACAATAAATATTCCTGGTCCTGTGAGAACAAAAGGATATGTCATCCCTGAGTTTGCAGATTTCCTTTGCTTCCTTGCCTTTTCTACAAATACCTCTTCTAGTACAGAAAAAGTCTTTAAGCCTCAAATGTCTATAGCAAATGTTTATGAAAGCAAGCCTTTCCCCAAAGCAGCACCAAGAGCACCCAAGTTGTACAATCTTTGTATATAGGGTGTATTCCTAAATATGCCCATGTTACTCCAACACTCCGCAGTCTGCACTGGTTGCCGATCAGTTTCTGGTCACAATTCAAAGTGTTGGTCATCACCTATAAAGCCCTTCATGGCACCGGACCAGGGTATCTACGAGACCGCCTTCTGCCGCATGAATCCCAGCGACCGGTTAGGTCCCACAGAGTTGGTCTCCTCCGGGTCCCGTCAACTAAACAATGTCGGTTGGCGGGACCCAGAGGAAGAGCCTTCTCTGTGGTGGCTCCGACCCTCTGAAATCAACTCCCTCCAGAGATTAGAACTGCCCCCACCCTCCTTGCCTTTCGTAAACTCCTTAAAACCCACCTCTGTCGTCAAGCATGGGGGAACTGAAACACCTCCCCCTGCCTACGTAGTTTACTGTGTATGATATGACTGTATGTATGTTTTTTATGTATTGGGGTTCCTTGTTTTTAGACTTTTTAAAATGTATTATTGTTATTTTAGAGTTTAACTATTAGATTTGTCACTATATATTGTTTTTATCGTTGCTGTGAGAGGGGCGACATACAAATCTAAATAATAATAATAATAATAATAATAATAATAATAATAATAATGAAGAAAGCCTTTTGTATTTTGTACTGTATTTTACTTCCCGCTTCCTTTCCAAAAATAAAAAACAAAATCAGAACCAAACAGTGTCCTATCCCCTGGCCTTCCTCATCACTTACGCACTGAATACATTAAATGCACATCTTCTGCCAAGGCTGCCACAAAACCAGCTCCATCTAATGAAGAAAAAAAAGCCCTACAGCAACTCATTGATGGCTTTCATAAAGCACCCACTGGGATTAAACTAATGCAACTCCTGAAGGTGCTAACCTCTTTTCTTCCAATAGGGAATGGCGTCACCTCTCCATGATTTTGTTCAAAGCATACTTGAAAAATATATTGTACCGTGTTTTTCCCCCTCCTCTCTTAACTACCCAGCTAGGACATTCTTATATACAGCTGCTATGCAAAATAAAATTCCAACTTAGTCAAAGCAACAGAGGTCACTCTCTTGCAACCAAGCATCACTTTCCTAAAGTACTTTCCATTATACTTCTTCTGTGCTAGCAATTGCTGCTTTTCAAAGTGATGTATGGAAATATAACAGATTGATCCCAGACAGGGGTGGGGTTCCTCCAAGTTCAGACCAGTTCGCCCAAACTGGTAGCGACCTCCTGGTAATGACACGATGATGTCACCAAACCGCATTGGTTGGTGTTGGTCCATGGGCACCGCCATATTTTTTACTTTTTTTTGTTTTTGTTTTAATTATTCTGCTCCTATGCGGAAGCCGAGTTTCCAACATTGCACATGCATCGCCATTTTGTTTTTGGCATTTTTTTAAAAAAAATCAGGGTTTTTTGCACTGCACAAAAACTTCTTCCGAGCCAACAGCAAAAGCTGACCACGCTCCGCCTGGGTCGCTTGGAAAAGGGAAGTGGTTTTGGTAGGCAGCTCTGTGATTCCCCTCCCCAATTCTAAAAATAGGGTCGCTTTTCTCCGCGGTCAAGAAAAACCAAAAGGCATGGAGCAGCCTTTAAGGCAGGGGTCCCCAAACTTTTTACACAGGGGGCCAGTTCACTGTCCTTCAGACTGTTGGAGGGCTGGACTATTAAAAATAACCTGCGGTTTTTTTAATGCCGCTCTGGGGGAGGGGGAGGAGGCGAAGTGGAGCCAGTCCCCAACTCCTTGCCGAGTTTTCTCTTTCTTTCTCTCTCTCTCTTTCTTTCTCTCTCTCTCACTCTCTTTCTCTCTCTTGCTTTCTTTCTCTCTCTCTCTCTCTCTCTCACTCTCTTTCTATCTCTCCATCTTCCTTTCTCTCTCACTCTCTATCTCTCCCTCTTTCTCTCTCTCTTTCCTTCTTTCTCTGTCCCTCTCTCTTTCTCTCTCTCTTGCTTTCTTTCTCTCTCACTCACTCTCTTTCTATCACTCTTCCTTTCTCTCTCCCTCTATCTCTCCCTCTTTCTTTCTCTCTGTCCCTCTCTCTTTCTTTCTCTCTCTCTCTTGCTTTCTCTCTCTCTCACTCACTCTCTTTCTATCTCTCCCTCTTCCTTTCTCTCTCCCTCTCTATCTCTCCCTCTTTCTCTCTCTTTCCTTCTTTCTCTGTCCCTCTCTCTTTCTCTCTCTCTTGCTTTCTTTCTCTCTCACTCACTCTCTTTCTATCACTCTTCCTTTCTCTCTCCCTCTATCTCTCCCTCTTTCTTTCTCTCTGTCCCTCTCTCTTTCTTTCTCTCTCTCTCTTGCTTTCTCTCTCTCTCACTCACTCTCTTTCTATCTCTCCCTCTTCCTTTCTCTCTCCCTCTCTATCTCTCTCTCTTTCTCTCTCTCTTTCCTTCTTTCTCTGTCCCTCTCTCTTTCTCTCTCTCTTGCTTTCTTTCTCTCTCACTCACTCTCTTTCTATCACTCTTCCTTTCTCTCTCCCTCTATCTCTCCCTCTTTCTTTCTCTCTGTCCCTCTCTCTTTCTTTCTCTCTCTTGCTTTCTCTCTCTCTCACTCACTCTCTTTCTATCTCTCCCTCTTCCTTTCTCTCTCCCTCTCTATCTCTCTCTCTTTCTCTCTGTCCCTCTCTCGTTTTTTTTTCTCATTCTGCGGAAACTCTGAATATACCCCTATACATACCTCTGTTTAAAAATGCAGCATTTATCAAACATCTCCATTTTTTAAAAAAAAACCAGAGCAACCATTCTATTAAAAATACTTTTTCTAAGTAAAACAGTACACACTGGAGGAAATCCAATTTTCTCTTTCAAGAAAACATAGGCACGCTCAAGTAAAAGAAATCCCCTGAAAATGAATTCATTTCACTCAGCCAACCCTCCTTGGGCATCCCAGCTGTTGTTTTAGAAAGAAAGGTCCTTTAGCCAAAGATTCCCCAGAAGCAGCCAGTGATCAGATGGCCAAGAGGCAGGAAAATGTCAGTTGTGTGACGCTGTGTAGGAAAATAGCAATCTGACGCCAGCTGTCAAAGTACCAATAATGGCATTAAATAAATATACCAGTGATGGCGAACTTTTTTTGGCTCATGTGCCAAAAGGATGTGCGCGCAGATGATAGTGTGCGCACTCATGCCCACACCCACAATGCAATGCCCTCCCCCCCATGCCTGCCACACAACCCCCGTGCTGCCCCCTCCATGTATATGCACAACCCCTCCCCCAGCACATGAGTCTTCGGAGAGGGGCGGCATACAAATCTAATTAATAATAATAATAATAATAATATTTATTATTATTTATTATTATTATTTATTATTATTATTTATTATTATTTATTATTTATTATTATTATTATTTATTATTATTATTATCATTATTATCATCATCATCATCATCATCATCATCATCATCATCACAGGCCTCACTGAAGCCTCTGAACTATTTTTCACTCTCCCTGGGATTTAGGAAACCCTGAATGGATGCGTGGGTGATCTAATTGCAACATCTGTCACCCCATTGATCGCCTGGTGAGAGCGAAAAACAGCCAGGTTGGGCCATTGGGCCATTTTTCACCACCAACAGGCTTCAGGAGGCTTTCCTGAAGCCTGGAGAGAGCGAAAACGGTCAAAAAGAAGGCCAAAAATCAGCACACGCTGGAGCTGACATAGGGCAACACGTCCCGTGCCCTCAAATCAGTGACGGACTGCACTTACCTTTCCCTATCAGACTGGTCCCGGAGGCTCGCGCATAGCACATGGCGACAGACACGAGCACCCCCATGTGAGATTTTCCTTCCACACATGCGCAGAAGCAAAGAAATCGATGAAAATTGCCAAAATCTCACACGTGGATGTTAGCACGCACGAGATTTCGACAACTTTTGCCAATTTCTTTGCTTCTGCGCATGCTCTGAAGAAAAGAAAAGCCAAAATTTGCCACAATGTTGTGCATGCGAGCATCCTTGCAGGAGATTTCAGCAATTTTCGGCCGGGTTTTTTTTGCTTCCGCACATGAGCAGAAGCAAAATCTTGTGCAGGGGCGCACAGGGGCACATGTGTGCACAGCACATATACACGCATTGCTGTTTCCGCTACTAGATCGGCGATCCCAGGAGTATCGGGAGCAGCCCAATACTGCTTCAGATATGGCTCCACGTGCCACCTGTGGCACACGTGTCATAAGCTCTCCATCACTGAAATATATAATACCACATCCTAAAGATAAATTTTAATCAGAAGAGAGACCAGATTACAACAGATTATTCCGCCAGACTTGAAATTCTTGCTTTAGACAACTTACAACTCCGTCGTCTCCATTCCGACTTAATTAAAGTTCATAAAATCATATACCAAAATGTCCTACCTGTTAACGACTACTTCACCTTCAACCGCAACAACACATGAGCACAAAATCGATTTAAACAAAATGTCAACTGCTCCAAATTTGACTGCAAAAAATACGACTTCAGCAACAGAGTAATCAATGCCTGGAATGCACTACCTGATTCTGTGGTTTCTACTCCTAACCCCAAAACCTTTAACCTTAGACTATCTACAATTGACCTCTCCCCCTTTCTAAGAGGTCTGTAAGGGGCGTACATAAGTGCACCATTGTGCCTACCGCCCCTGTCCTATTGTCTTCCTTTGTTACTTTTTATCATTACTTACCTAATGTTTTATTTGTACAAATTACCACCCTATAATTGTTTGACAAAATAAATAAATAAATAAATAAAATCACCTGTAATTGTGCTAAAAGCTTATCAAACTAAAAAATTTATTTCAAATAATGTAATTGTGCTAAAAGCTTATCAAACTAAAAATTTTATTTCAAATAATGTACAATAAATCTCTTTACTTAATCAAATAAAGCCACCTCTCATCACTTGCATCTACCAGGCAAAGTTGAACTAAGCATTAAACAAAGAGAGCCATATGTGCCATAAAAAGTCTACAAGATTCTTAAAATCTGAATTTGCATGTGAACAAGATGCACTCAGGGGCGGAGTACTGTTACCAGCTGCCACCGGTGTTCTGCAGGCAGAGCTTGGGTCGTCTTGCGTGTGTGCGTGTCCTTAGTGTGATTTTTGCTTCCGTGCATGCGTAGGAAGCACAAACACGCTGAAATCTTGTGAGGGGACACATGCGCGCAAGAGATTTTGGCAAATTTTTTGCTTCTGTGCATCCGCAGAAGCAAAAAATCACCAAAATCTCAGCACATGCACGTGCATTCTGCATATGTTACACCAACACTCCGCAGTCTGCATTGGTTGCCGATCAGTTTCCGGTCACAATTCAAAGTGTTGGTTATGACCTATAAAGCCCTTCATGGCACCGGACCAGGATATCTGCGAGACTGCCTTCTGCCGCATGAATCCCAGTGGCCGGTTAGGTCCCACAGAGTTGGTCTTCTCTGGGTCCCGTCGACTAAACAATGTCGTCTGGCGGGATCCAGGGGAAGAGCCTTCTCTGTGGTGGCTCCGACCCTCTGGAATCAAATCCTCCCAGTGATTAGGACTGCCCCCACCCTCCTTGCCTTTCGTAAACTCTTTAAAACCCACCTCTGTCGTCAGGCTTGGGGGAACTGAGACATCCCCCCCCTTGCCTATGTAATTTTGTGCATGATATGACTGTGTGTATGTATTTTATCTATTAGGGTTTTTTTTCTTTTTAGACTTTGTAATGTAAAACTGTTATTTTAGATTTTAATTATTAGATTTGTTACCATGTATTGTTTTTATCACTGTTGTGAGCCGCCCCGAGTCTACGGAGAGCGGCGGCATACAAATCTAATAAATAATAATAATAATAATAATAATAATAATAATAATAATAATATGTGCATGAAGCAAAAACTACAAAAAATTAAAGAAAAAAGATGATACCGGAGCAATCGCGCACAAATTGTGCAATCTGGCGGCCGCTACCAATACACAGTTGCCTACCACACCGGTAGCAACCTATCTCCGGGTGCACTTTTCAGGAATACCAACAGATCTAATATGAAGATTAGAAAATGGGTTAAATTTTTCTCCTATTCTCAACACGATGACGTCTGGCCATGGGAAAGTTCAAATTCCTTCCATCTGGCACGCTCTTGGCTAAGGACCTTGGAAAGTTTTTATCTGGTCCAACCGTATTTTTATAAACTGTGTATTTTTGAAAACACAAAGCATTTCCAGATGCTGCTTTTTCCTCGCTCCTTGGGCCTCAACCTCACCCATTAGTATCACTTCGTTCTCCACAAACCAGCATTGATGCAATGCAAATTTCTAAAATCTCCACCCTCACCAGTTTGGGAAAATCTGTTTGCGTTCTCTTTCTTCCTCACTGCAGAGGCAGATAAAATATATTTTCTAGCAAGTTCACCCTATGTTTATGGTCATTAAAAGAGGCTGCCTTTAACACTTCCCAGCTCCTAGTCAATATTTCATTCAGCCTAGCTAAGGGGAAAGCCCTTAATGCAATTTTGCTGGGCTGTCAACTCCCGACAGACTTTGCTGCCACATACGCTCTCAGTTTGCAAGAATCTTACATATGCCACATTAGCCGGGTGCTACGGTGTGCACAGAAAAGGCAAAGGTTGCTTGTTAATTCATGATGCATATAAATGTAGCAAGAACACTGTAAAAACGCACACAGAAAACTCAAAGAGAATGCCAACAGAAGCTAACAGAAGTCAATATTGAGGACAGCTATAACAATAACAATAACATCATCATTATTATTATTATTATTATTATTATTATTATTATTATTATACTTGTATGCTGCCCCTCTCCAGAGACTCGGGGCAGCTCACAACAACAATAAAAACAATATAAGTACAAATCTAATAATTAAAACTATGACTAAAACCCATTCTCTTAAAAAAACAATTGATATTACACTCTCAAACAATCAATATTAGCAATCATAACCACACATAACTTTTAATGGTCAGAACTTAGGGGGGGGGGGGCATATGCTACTTGCCCCATGCCTGGTGACATAGATAAATCTTAAGGCTTTTGCGAAAGGCGGGGAGGGCAGTCCAAATCTCCGGAGGAAGCTGTTTCCAGAGGGCTGGGGCCACCACAGAGAAGGGTCTTCCCTTAGGCCCCGCCAGATGACATTGTTTGGTCGACAGGACCTGGAGAAGGCCAACTCTGTGGGACCTGATCAGCCACTGGAATTCTATAGCCATAGAATGTAGACATATACCGCTTCACAGTGCTTGACAGCCCTCTCTAAGGGGTTTACAGAGAGTAAGCATATTGCCACCAATAATCTGGGTTCCCATTTTACCCACTTGGGAAGAATGGAAGGTTGAGTCTGGTGAGATCTGAACTGCTGAACTACAGCCAGAAGTCAGCAGAAGCAGCTTGCAGTACTGCACTCTAACCACTGCACCACCAAGGCACCACCCACGGAAATGCCTGCAGCAAGATGGCTTCATGAATGGAGTTCATACCAATCCCCATATATTTGTGATGTTGAACCTATGGCACACGTACCAGAAGTGGTAGACAGAGCCATCTCTCTGGGTATGCAAACCCGTCGTCTCTGTTCCCGTTAAGCTGCGCGCGTCTGCATGCGCACACTCCAAAACACCCCCCGCACACCATTTATTTATTTATGTATTCATTCATTCATTCATTCATTCATTCATTCATTCATTCATTCATTCATTTCTATGCCGCCCAGTCCCAAGGGGACTGCCGCTCAGACACTGTACTTTTCCGCCCACACCGGAAAAAAATTAGAGGGAACATTGCCCGTCGTCCGTTGGTTTACCCGGTTCCAGGGCACCGGCCCACTGATCTTCATGCATGCAGGACCACCAGAAGCTGAAAGAGTAGCTACCCAGTGTGCATGTGTGTGCTGAGAAGATGATCCACTTTCTGGCACGCATACGTGTATGTAAACCAACTGGCCAATGTATATGCATGCACCGGAACCCACAAGGGGAGTAAGAGCAAGCAGAGCAGAGCTGCCAGCCAGGATAGGGGGACCAGGGCTTCCCTCCCTCCCCACCCGAGGGAGTTCTTGTGCAGCCCCAGCCCTCCAGCCCACAGCACTGCCACACGTCCGCCGCCCAGAACACATTATTATTATTATTATTATTATTATTGTTGTTGTTGTTGTTGTTGTTGTTGTTGTTGTTGTTATTATTATTATTAATTAGATTTGTATGTCTGTATGTCTGTTTGGTTTTTATTATAATGGGTTTTGAATTGTTTTTAGTATTGGATTATTATTATATACTGTCTTATTATTGCTGTTAGCCGCCCCGAGTCTCTGGAGAGGGGCAGCATACAAATCCAATAAATAAATAAATAAATAAATTTGCTGGCTGGGCAACTTACAACCCACTGCTCCTGCCACTGCGAGGGGCCCATGGCAGTTCTCACGCTACTGCTTCCAGCCAGGATGCTGAAGCAGGAAAAGCAGGAGCAGCCGTCAAGGAGGGCCCAGGAGGGCCGGAGAACAGAGCATAGAGACATTGCCGAGGGTTAAGAGATGAACCAGCCAGGAAGTGTCCAGGAAGGGGAGGAGCTGAGCTGGCTTTTTCTCAGTGGCGGGCTGGGGGTGTGCTTCATCCCAACCAGAGTTAGGGCGAAGCTCTCCCACCTGCTGTGCCCACAACCCGAACCCTGGGAATGCCGACACCCCTTACCTCCGAGGCCAGGAAGGGGTTCCGGTTTTCCAGACGAAGGAGGTGGTTTTCTCTCCCTGTCTGCAGCTACAGAACTGGGTCATAGGTGATGCTCTCCTGCCACCCTGACAGGGGGCAGGGGGCAGTCAGTAAGGTGCAAGGACCCCCAAAAGGTCAGATGGAGCAGGCCTATGTGTACTGGACAGCTGGTGTTCACACATGCATGCATGCCATAAACCGGAAGATCATCTGCTTTCCTGGTTTCCGGTGCATATGCACACAAAGTGCACGCAAAGCACTTTGGCACTTGGTGCCAAAAAGGATCAAGTGTGCTCCCGTTTTGGCACTAGATGTTGAAAAGGTCAGCTGTCACTGTCATATACAGTTTGTCACCAAACAATTGCAGACCTAAAAATATTAGCCTGTTGGACAATTGGGATATGCTTCTCCTGCATATGAAAGAATACTTCTTTTGAATCAGGAGATAAATTATACTTATGTCCAACATGCCAACCCTAGAGATTGGATAGATCTTTGCTTTTCAATAACTCTGGTGCACTTTTGCTCAAAATTCTGTATAGTCAGAATCGGGTTACCACCCGGTATGTGCTACACTGTGCACCGGTAGCAAAATGGAGCTTGTGCAGCTCTGTGTCGCCGATGTGTGTGCATGTGTGTCCCAGAGAGATTTTGCTTCTGTGCATGCGCAGGAAGTAAAATCTTGTAAGGGGACATGCGCGAGGTTGAAGTTTCAGCAATGTTTTGCTTCTGCACATGCGCAGAAGCAAAAAAATTGCTGAAATCTCGTGTGAGTCCTCTCCCGAGATTTTGCTATCTGCACATGTGCAGAAGCAAAACCTTGCTGGGACATGTTAGTGTGCACATCGGCGACCCAAAGCTGTGCAAGCATTGCATTGGTAGCGGCGGTAAGTAGCAACCCCCGCCTGTTTATACTGATACTTTGGAGTATCTACACATTGAGAAAAGAAGCTAAGAACCAACCCAGAAGAGTACAGGGGTACCTCTACCTACAAACTTAATTCGTTCTGTGACCAGGTTCTTAAGTAGAAACGTTTGTAAGAAGAAGCATTTTTCCCTTAGGAATCAATGTAAAAGCAAATAATGCGTGCGATTGGGAAACCATACTTGAGGGTGGAGGCCCTGTTTCCTCCCAGGAGATTCCTAGAGAGGCCCCACAGAGGCTTCTACCTGCCTTTTCCAGCCCTGTTCCCTCCCAGGAGATTCCTAGAGAGGCCCCACAGAGGCTTCTACCCGCCTTTTCCAGCCCTGTTTCCTCCAGGAGATTCCTAGAGAGGCCCCATGGAAGCTTCTCCCCACCTTACCCGCCCTTGTTTCCTCCCAGGAGATTCCTAGAGAGGCCCCACAGAGGCTTCTCCCTGCCTTTTCTGGTTACAGTTTTGGAGGCTCAGGTTTGTAAGTGGAAAACGGTTCTTGAGAAGAGGCAAAAAAATCTTGAACACCCGGTTCTTATCTAGAAAAGTTCGTAAGTACAGTGATACCTCGTCTTATGAACTTAATTGGTTCCAGGACGAGGTTCGTAAGGTGAAAAGTTCTTAGGTAGAGGTACCATTATATATTTAAATGATTTAACAAATGTTAGACAAAGTCTCCCAACAACCACCCACCTACCCCGGTAGTATGTTCTCACCTCCTTTTCCTAATACTATCAGCTTCCCTGAAGGCTGCACTCACCAGACACCTGGAGGGTGAAGGTCATGGTATCATCGAGAGTGTGGCAGATGTATTTCCCAGAATGCTCTGGGCCAGCTGCAGGGATGGCCAAACACCGCCGGGCACCCTCTTCCTCCAGGATGAGGCCGCTGTTGGCCTCTACTCTGACACCATCCTTAACCCAGTGGACAGGCGCATTCCCATGGGAGAGCACACAGGCCAGGGTCACTGTGTCCCCCGTTGAGGCCTTCAGGACAGAGGGAGTCCTGCGCGGCTGCACGATCTTCACAGGGGGCTCTGGAAGGAGAGGGCAGGTAGCCCAAGTTGGAAGAGGCCACAGGCAACACAAATTGCTGTTGCTGGGCGAAACCACAAACATTTATGGGTGAGAGAAAACCTTTGCAACAAGTAAACCTTGTATTTTGGGAAGAGAGAGAGGTGGTAAGCCTTGGAGATACTTGGGTTCCTTCTTTTCTATAGATAAAATTTGAGAATATCCATTTTGCTCTCAGCTTGGAAGGTAACAGAAAAGCACTGCAAAAAAAGATCCTCCCTTCCACTGAAAGTGGTTTTGACCTCAGTGTTTCAAGGATTACTTTCTTGGTGTTTTTTCTCTATAGAGAGGAATTTAGCAAGACAAGAATTGCAGAAGAAGGGGAAGGGAATTTTTAAAGGTTCCTTCTTTCTGCTACAATTAATTGCAGCTGCTCTATTTGTGTGTTTTTTGTGTACGTTTATATATGATGTATCCTATGTGAAAATAAAAATGCCCTAAAGCTGAAACATCTCCTCTTCCAAAGTACTTTGTTTTATTCCCCACTCTAATCAATAATTCTGTATGTGTAGTTCAGCTCAATTTCCCAAGATTAAGTCACCCTGATTTGCAAGTAATAATTGCAATCCCATTTTAAAAAGCTGCTGCTACAGCTTAAAGCAATATTTTGTAACCCTTTCCCTGCAGCTCCACTTATAAAACCAGATACAATATTAGATGTTTATACTGTGTCTTCACACTAGTAGTTTATACACGAGTGATTTTCTCTGATCCACATACTAAGTCAAGATAAATACAGTGGTACCTCTACTTACGAACTTAATTCGTTCCGTGACCAGGTTCTTAAGTCGAAAAGTTTGTAAGAAGAAGCAATTTTTCCCATAGGAATCAATGTAAAAGCAAATAATGTGTGTGATTGGGGAAACCACAGGGAGGGTGGAGGCCCTGTTTCCTCCCAGGAGATTCCTAGAGAGGCCCCACGGAGGCTTCTCCCTGCCTTTTCCGGTTACAGTTTCGGAGGCTCGGGTTTGTAAGTGGAAAATGGTTCTTGAGAAGAGGCAAAAAAATCTTGAACACCCGGTTCTTATCTAGAAAAGTTCGTAAGTACAGTGATACTTCGTCTTATGAACTTAATTGGTTCCAGGACAAGGTTCGTAAGGTGAAAAGTTTGTAAGATGAAACAATGTTTCCCATAGGAATCAATGGAAAAGCGATTAATGCGTGCAAGCCCAAAACTCACCCCTTTTGCCAGACGAAGCGCCTGTTTTTGCGCTGCTAGGATTCCCCTGAGGTTCTCCTCCATGGGAAACCCCAACTCCCGACTTCTGTGTTTTTGTGATGCTGCAAGGGAATCCCAGCAGTGCAAAAATGGGTGCTTTGCTGGCAACGGAAATCCAGACGTGGGGTTTCCCCTGGAGGGGAGCCTAAAAAGAATCCCAGCAGTGCAAAAACGGGCGCTTCGCTGGCAACAGAAGTCCGGAGGTGGGGCATCCCAGTGGCGGCAGCTTGGGTTTGTAAGGTGAAAATAGTTTGGAAGACGAGGCAAAAAAATCTTAAACCCTGGGTTTGTATCTCAAAAAGTTTGTATGACAAGGGGTTTGTAAGACGAGGTATCACTGTAGAGGCTTTTGTAGGTAGAGGTACCACTGTACTACAGTATGCAGTCTGTTGCTGTTTCACCAAGCATCTTCAAGACTCTGCATTTACTATTATTTGGGGGCAAACTTTCAGCAAAGCATTCCAGCCCTATGCTTTAGTCGAAGATTTGACTAAAGCAAAGGGCTGGAATGCTTTGCTGAATGATTGCCCAAAAAAGCAAAATCTCACATATTATATAGCACATCCTGGTGACTCAGTACTGTTTTCAAATGTAAAGAAAGTTTTCTCAATAAGGATTCTCCAAGAATAGCTGGCTGTTCAGGGGGCCAACTTCAGAACAAATCGATTACACTATTAAATATATGCAAAGCACGTATACATTTAATAGCAATCTTTTCTGCATTTGCTTTTTATAGTAGCAGGATTTATTTTCGAAGCAATTTTGCTTATCTATTTAGGCAGAAAAAATTCTGTCTTTGATGTCTTTGTTATTTTTATTATTATAGGCAAAAAAAGCAAGGAAGGAAAGCATGATAAAAATGTGTAAAATTTATGCATGTTGCACAGGGAATGTACATAAGTCTCTGTCGCTATTCTATCCCAAAATTATCTAATGAAGCTGAAGACAAACTATTCAGAACGACAAAACGAGGCCTTCCTTTACACCTGCCTAGTTATGCTACTGAATTATTTTCTATAAAATGTAGTAATCTGTCCTAATTCAAAAGGCTTCATTAATCAAGAAGTTGTTCATTGTCACCCCATTTCCAACATCAGAGACTATAGAATCTGGGCAGCAACTAGTTACTGCTGCTTTCATGTCTTGCTGTGTGGCTTTTGTGGGATATCTGATTGGCCACTCTAGAAAATAAATTGCCATCACTTGACCCAGATGTACTCAGTATTACAGTATACTTGCAGCATTTACCCTAAAACACATTACTATTTGGGGAGAGATACATTCTTGGCAAATCCAAGAAGGCTTAAAGGCCAATTATATAGGTAAATTACTTACATACTTGGCTCTCCTAGTTGCTATATGTGTCTGATCTCAGTTAATCTTTCCTTGCATTCAATGCTCCTTTATTCTCTCCCCCTCCCCATCATAACTGATAAAAGGAAAAGTTTGGGAACAAATGGCATAATATTTATTGTATATTGGATTGCATACAACCAGAAAGAAAGTAAAAAAAAAAAAAAAGAACAAGGAAAACTCCATAATTTTCATAACACTAAGTTCAGTCCTGCTGTTAATACAATTTGTAAGCCTTGCTACAGGCTGTGAAAAGACATTCCATGTTGGGATAAAAGTAGAAGTACAAGTATAGACCCAGATTTAGGAGTGAGAGAACAAAAAGAGGGCATTTAGTTAAATTAAGATAGGATTTTGCCAAATTTGATGGTTTTATAATTTATAGTGCTGGGTCAAGTTAGGTTTTGGATTATTTATTAATTTGAGAAATGCAGAGCCATGGCTGGAGGCCTCACCTGAAACCATGACATCAAAGGAGACCGATTCATCCTTGGTCTCACAGATGTATTCCCCAGCATCTTCGGCGCTTGTCCTCAAGATCTCCAGGCGACGTTCTGCACCTTCTGCATGAAGCAACAGGTTGTGTGTCTCATCCACCTCCAGGCCATCTTTGAACCAGCGCACCTGGGCATCAGGAACGGACACGATGCAGCTCAAATCTAGGCGGTCAAATTCCTGCACCTGCTTCTCTAGCGAACGTTCAGCTGGCTCCAAAATCTGCACCAGAGGCTCTAGCAGACAAACATACTGCATGAGTATATGCGGTCACACTGTTGTTCGGAGAGCAAACCATACGTACATGCATTTAAGCCATGGGTGGCAATATCTATTTAGTTTAACTAAAAATACTGGTAATGAATCAGGAGGGTCAACATTTAGGAGGGATGAAACTAGAGGAACGTTCCTCCTGATTTATTATTTTTAGTTAAACTGAATTTATACTGTCACCTATCTAGCAATGTATCTTTTCCCTCTTGGTACAGTACAAAGGAATATGTTGCTGGGGTGGAAAATGTCAGCAGAAAAATGAAAGATGGAGGAAACACTAAGAACATTCCAACCACACCGTCTCCACTAATAATTGTCTTTCCTCGCTGCACTTTTCTTTAAATGAAATAGTTCCTACATTATTTAAATATATGTCATAGTGTATAATGATGATTCTGACATTTAATTCCTTCCAATTTCAATCCAAGCTGTGCCAGCAAGGTCCCCACACTTAAGCATAGACTGTCATTTCTCATTGGAAGGCGCTCCAATTAACATTATCCTGGGGGGAAAAGAACAATCCAAAAATGCTGAATCAAAATCTTCAGAGCTTCCTCCCATCAACATATGAGCACCTTGCGGAAGTATAAAGAGGAAACAGCCCAGATCTGCAAAGTCAAAAAGGGTTGGTACCTTTGGGACCGTCTTCTGCCGCACGAATCCCAGCGGCCGATAAGGTCCCACAGAGTTGGCCTTCTCCGGGTCCCGTTGACTAAACAATGTCGTCTGGTGGGCCCCAGGGGAAGATCGTGCAGAATGCAGCTGCGAGAGCAGTCATGGGCTTTCCCAAAAATGCCCATGTTACACCAACACTCCGCAGTCTGCATTAGTTGCCGATCAATTTCCGGTCACAATTCAAAGTGTTGGTTATGACCTATAAAGCCCTTCATGGCATCGGACCAGAATATCTCCGAGACCGCCTTCTGCTGCACGAATCCCAGTGACCGATTAGGTCCCTCAGAGTCGGCCTTCTCCGGGTCCCGTCAACTAAACAATGTCGGTTGGCGGGCCCCAGGGGAAGAGCCTTCTCTGTGGCGGCCCCGACTCTCTGGAACCAGCTCCCCCCAGAGATTAGAGCTGCCCCTACCCTCCTTGCCTTTCGTAAACTCCTCAAAACCCACCTTTGTCATCAGGCATGGGGGAATTGAGATATCTCCCACGGGCCTATATAATTTATGTATGGTATGTTTGTAGGTATGTCTGCTTAAAAATGGGGTTTTCTTAACTACTTTAAATTTTAAATTGTAAATTATTAGATTTGTTATGAATTGTTTTATTATGTTGTGAGCCGCCCTGAGTCTATGGAAAGGGGCAGCATACAAATCTAATAAAAAAATAAAAAAATAAAGAGCCTTTTCTGTGGTGGTCCCGGCCCTCTGGAATCAACTCTCCCCTGAGATTAGAACGGCCCCCACCCTCCTTGCCTTTCATAAGTTATTGAAGATCCATCTATGTCGCCAGGCATGGGATAATTGAGAGATTCCCAGCCTATTATGGTTTATGAATAGTATGACTGAGTATGGTTTTTTAATGATATGGGTTTTAGATTATTATTATTATTATTATTATTATTATTATTATTATTTATTAGATTTGTAGACTCGGGGCGGCTCACAACAATAATAGCACAATATAAACAAATCTAATACTTAAAAGTCATTAAAAAAACCCTTATTAAAAAGAAAACATACACACAAGCATACCATGCATAAACTGTATAGGCCGAGGAAATGTCTCAGTCCCCCCATGCCTGGCGGCAGAGGTGGGTTTTAAGAAATTTACGAAAAACAAGGAGGGTGGGGGCAGTTCTAATATCCGGGGGGGAGTTGATTCCAGAGGGTCGGGGCCGCCACAGAGAAGGCTCTTCCCCTGGGTCCTGCCAGACGACATTGTTTAGTCGATGGGACCTGGAGAAGACCAACTCTGTGGGACCTAACCGGTCGCTGGGATTCGTGCGGCAGAAGGCAGTCTCGGAGATATTCTGGCCCAATGTTTTTTAAGTATTGGATTTGTACATTGTCTATTACTGTTGTGAGCCGCTCCTAGTCTTCGGAGAGAGGCAGCATACAAATCTAATAAATAATAATAATAATAATAATCATCATCATCATCATCATCATCATCATTATTATTATTATTATTAATTTGAATACAAAATATATGTAGCAAGGTAAATTCTCAGAGAATTCCTCACCGGTGATGGTGACATTGAAAAATATAGAATTTCCAGCAGCATCACACATATATTGTCCTGTGTCGTGTTTCTGGGCAGCAGGGATGACCAGACGATGATAGAATCCCTCATGTTCCAGCAAGAAACCATTGTTTTCCACCACCTCCTTCCCATCTTTATACCAGCAAACTGCAACATCTGGGCAAGACAGCTCACAAGATAGCACCACTTGCTCTGAAGTCTGGTAGACGTGACTTGCATCTGCAGTAGACTGAACAACACGAACGGGCACCTCTGCAAAAGGAATGTCCATGATAGCATAGAACAATGATGGCGAACCTTTTTCTCCTCTGGTGCTGAAAGGGCATGGGCGTGTGGTATTGTGCATGTGCGACTGCCCACACCCATAATTCAATGCCTTGGGAGGGTGAAAAGAGCTTCCCCCACCCCCTGGAGGACCTCTGGAGGCTGGAAACGGACTGTTTTCCAACTTCTGGTGGGCCCAATTGGCTCGTGTTTCACCCTCCCCAGATTCCAAAGGCTTCCCTGGAGTTTGATCTAATGAAGCCTGTTAAATAATCTTTAGAGATCAATTGCAAGAAAATGGTGAGAGGGTAATGGAACAACAAAAGAGGAAGGCACAAGACCAATACTAAAGAGAAAAATGTAGTCCAGGACCTAAGTTGGTGATGGATAGAAGAGACTCGACAGTAATCCAAGATGCTGTCTCTTCACTTGGGAGTAACCCAGTGAAGAACTGCAAAAATTTTTACTATCACACTATGGCGGTGGCTTATTTTGTGGGTGTGGCTTGCTGGCCATGTGACTAGGTGGGAGTGGTTTGACGATCATGTGCCTGGAAGGTAGCTTAAAGGTCATGTGACTGGCTTAAAGGTGGCCAACATGACGTCACTCATGTCAAGGGTTTGGGTTAGGGTTAGAGTGCCCGGCCTCTCCTTGCCTCAAAGAGATACAATTTCCCTATTTACTATTGCAGAACATCCAAAATATACTATTTAATTATATGAATATATATGCCATATGTGTACATACAGATTACACACAGGCACACAAAAATATACATTATATAAACTGTATATGTACACACACAAGCTCTTCTAAAATTATACACATTCAACCTCATTTACTGCAATAGGAAAAACATACCCAGAGCCCAGAAGGTTAAAAAAAAGGGGGGGGGATTTCTACCGGTTCTGCGTACCTGATGGTACCCATAGGAGCACATCGCTGGAGTAACCAAGGCCATCAGTTTATTCATGCACATTATTTCATCTCTTTGTCTCTACTCACCTTCCACAGTCACAGTGAAGTCAACTGTCTCGTCAGCCGTGCAACAGGTGTAAGTTCCTGAGTCCAAGGGGCAGGCTGAATTAATCAAAAGCCTCCTAAGGCAGCCCTCTGATTTGACAATGAGACCATTTTCACCCATCAGTACAGGATCTCCATCCTTGAGCCATTGGACAGAGGCATCAGATGCAGAGACTTGGCACTCGAGAAGGATTGGCATCCCAGCCAGGGTAGTCTGCAGGCACTGAGCTTCTGACACAGGGGAGATATGTACCTTGGGAGCTGAAGAGATATTATTATTATTTATTAGATTTGTATGCCGCCCCTCTCCGTAGACTCGGGGCGGCTCACAACAACAATAAAACAATGTATAACAAATCTAATAATTTAAAATCACTAAAAAACCCTTATTAAAAAGCAAAAAAACATACACACAAACATACCATGCTGTAAGTGGGTGAAGAATCTGTGGTCTATGATAGCTGAGTGAATCAAACAGATTTGTTTAAGGTGGTGTTGTTTTTAGCCAAAATGTAGACCTTTCCTTCATTTTTTTTTTTAGGTAATTTTTTTTTTATCCATACAAACTTCTTCAATACATTTAAAAATATTTCCATATTATAATGAAAACAGTATTGAGTTAGGACATTCTTTATAGTTAATCTTCCCCCAAAAGGTTATTAGTTCCAAATTAATTACTTTCGGTGTCAATCCAACCCTCCCCAACCTTGACCTCTAATTTTGTCATCTAGATATCTAATTTTCGTCTAATTGAATTGAAGCTTAATTTCTTTTAAACCTTATTAAAATAATATCCTTCTCCTTTAATACTTCAGATATGCCATAGTGCCTCCTCCCCCTCCTCCTCCTCCTCATGTATTCTCCAAAACCCTTGCCGCCCCGAGTCTTCGGAGAGGGGCGGCATACAAATCTAAGTAATAAATAAATAAATAAAACTTTATCAACTACAAATAATTAAAAAAGAGAAATTATAGTTTAAAAAAGGGAAAGAAAAGAGCAACAAAAAAAGAAAGAAAGAAAAAGCCAAATAAACAAAAAGAAAATCAAACTCTATTATTATACCAGTATTATAACACTATAAAGATTAACCAAAGCATTATTTTAAATCCTCAATTAATAATCATCTTAATATTATAATAATATTTTGTTTCAAATCATAATCAATTATTGCTAATCCAATAATCAAAATATTGTTAAAAGGTACATTATAAATATACAGCAAGAATGGGCAATCTGTGATTTCCGTTTATTGCTGAACTTTAACTCCCATGGCACATCTGATTATCGGCCATGCCATATCTGATCTGAGAATCTGAATTTTCACCAGTGAGCTTAATGCATTCACATAATATTCTTTGCCCATATTTATGAATGCAGTATCCTTCTAATCCTCAGGTTTCTGAACAACATTTTGGCAGGGAACACACAGAGTGAATTATGCTCCCTCCAAGGTGTTGTGGCCTCCATGCAGATTGTTCAATCTCTTTGGTTGCCAACTGGATGCTAATACACATACACACAGAGATACACACATAAAATAGGCAAATAAAACTTGCTCCAAACATCTTTTACTTCCATCTTCCTCCTTCTGAATGAGTACAATTCATACACGAAGAACAGCTGAGTGGGATGTAGCTCATATAATAACCATTTATAGTGTCAAACCAAACATTTTCTGTGAATTGTATCTTGGAAAAGATCCAAAACTAATCTCAGTTCCTCCAAGAGGAGCTTATTGGAAAACTCGTGAATCTGACAGACAACCAAGGAAGTATAAATTAACTTTACCGAGAAGTTAAAATGAAAACATAATATGTAATCAAATGGGTATTGAATAAAGAATTGCTGTACAGAGCAGTATGCAAAAAGTAATTTAATTTAGAGTTGGCTGCAATCACTCTTACGTGTGTAGTAATTCTCCTCTCTGATGAATACTCACTAAGAAAGGACTTATTTTATCATTAGGTTTTATTTTCCTTTCAACCCTTATTACAAGCTATACATTTTTCAAGGTTTGCTCTTTATAAATTTGAGAGAGAGGAGGAGGGAGAGAGTGCACACAGTACATCTGTGAGTATAAGGCTGACAATTGTTAAAAACTGCAGGCTGCACAAAGTTTGTGTTGGAAGATAAAGACATCATCCATCAGCAATTCCCACAGCTCCTATTAATGTTTCCAGAACATCCCCAGTCTCAGCTGAGAGCTTTGGAAGAAATGGAGTCCCATAGGAAGTAAACATAATGTCTCGATTAGTTTCCAAGATTTTAAAACTCCCTTTTATGTCCCTCTCCAATTTTTTAATAGGCAACCAGGCAAACAGCTCCTAGAGCAGTGATGGCGAACCTATGGCACGGGTGGCACAGGTGGCACGCAGAGCCATATCTGCTGGCACACAAGCCATTACCCTAGCTCAGCTCCAATGTGCATGTGTGTGCCGGCCAGCTGATTTTTGGCTCGCACAGAGGCTCTGGGAGGGCGTTTTTGGCTTCCAGAGAGCCTCCAGGGGGGATGGGGGAGGGCGTTTTTACTCTCCCTCGGTTCCGTTCTGCCTGACTGGCTCAGGCAATGCGTAATAATCCAAGGAAAAGAAATCAAACACACACGTGCTCTGCTAATCAGCAAACTTGTATTAAATAAACAAAAAAGGGTTACTCAAAACAGTTCTTAGTGTCCGAAAACAATGATAGTGCAAGGCTTACTTCAGCCGCATACAAAAACACAGGAAAAAACAAACAAAGGCAACCTGGAATGAGCAAAGATGTTTCAGGAATCCTTTTGAATCTTTGAAGCAAACAGCAAGTCCCAGAGTTTTCACCTCCCACTTGTCTGAAAAAGCTGGGTTGAAAACTCCAACGGCGCGGAACAGAAACTTCAGAGCAGGAACCACAAAATAACACAGATAAACAGCCACAGTTTGCCTTGGGCCTCTGTTCCCTTTTATCCCTTTAGCCCTCATTAAGGGAACCACACCCAGCCCTCAGTATAAGAACCACACCCAGCCCAGTTGCTACTATGATGACTTGTAATACTCCTTCAGTCGATCCCTTCTCTGCATAGCTCTTCTGCTACGCAGATCAATATATTGATCTGCAGAAGAATCCAGAAACGAAAGACTGTCTGAGGGACTGCCTGCCAAATCCCCTGGGCTGTCTGCCACGTCTTCCTTGCTGTCTGCCACATCTTCCTGGCTGTCAGCCAGGCTTTCACATTCACTTTGTGCCACGTCTCTCCCATCTGTGGGAGCAACGGCTGGCCCAGGCCCAAACACAACAGGTTCCAGGGAAGCCTTTGGATCCTGGGGAGGGCAAAACACGAGCCTATTGGGCCCATCAGAAGTTGGGAAACAGGCCGTTTCCAGCCTCCAGAGGGCCTCCGGGCGAAGGGGGAGAGCTGTTTTCACCCTCCCCAGGCACTGAATTATGGGTGTGGGCTCACACATGTGCACTATTTCGGCACTTCAGGGAAAAAACGTTCACCCTCACTGTCCTGAGAGAGTAGCTGACTGACCAGACATTTTATCTTCCCAGAATATCTAAAGATCTAAACTCCTTTTCCCTGAGGATTTTCCTTTCAGGAAATCCTTGCTGGAAACCAACTACGGTACTTCTACAAGATCCTTTTTCGCATCTGCCTAAACATATTCAGAATGTATCTTTCTTCTTTGCAATAAAGCCCTAGTTGTGTTAATAATTTGTTCATTATGAAGAATGCCTGCTAAGGTCGGCCACATTTATTTTTCTGTATATAACTTCAGCCTGAGTATTTTTGTTTACATTCGACCCAGCTCAGTAAATTTATTTATTTATTAATTGGATTTGTATGCCGCCCTTCTCCGTGGACTCGAGACGGCTCAAAGCATGTCCATATAATTTACAATCAGATCCAATTAATATAAATAATTCACTAAAAACATTATAAAAAACTAAGTATCATAATCATTCATCCAATATAACCAACATTAAATATTCAATGGCCTGGGACTGGGGTCAAATAGCCCCAAGCCTGATGGCATAAATAGGTTTTTAAGTTCTTTCAAAAGGTGAGGAGGATTGGGGCAGTGTGAATCTCTGGGGGGAGCTGATTCCAGAGAGCTGGGGCCCCCACAGAGAAGGCTCTTCTCCTAGGCCCCGCCTGGGGACATTGTCTCACTGACAGGACCTGGAGAAGGCCGACTCTGTGGGACCTGATCGGACACTGGGATTAACACTGCAGAGTCAAAAAACTAGGAAAGTTCATTTAGAGATTGCCCTGGCCTGTAAATTGTGCTTGGATAGACTAGGACCAGTGTTTCCCAACCTTGGCAACTTGAAGATATCTGGACTTCAACTCCCAGAATTCCCCAGCCAGCATTTGCTGGCTGGGGAATTCTGGGAGTTGAAGTCCAAATATCTTCAAGTTGCCAAGGTTGGGAAACACTGTACTAGACCACAAAAGAGCAGAAGGATGGGCCCTAGAAAGCAAGCAGCAAAAACTTGGTGTGCTGAGGAGAAATAAAAACCTCTTCCAATTCCTGCAACTGAGACTTGGCTTCTTTAGTGCTACTGCAGCATAGAAGCTGAATTAAGGCACAATCGGTCAGACATAGGAACTAGGGACCACAGAGGGAGAGAACATTGGGGTTTTGTTCTTATTTAGTGCCGGAGGACATGCACTCTCTCGAGGATGTGACCTTTAGCCGAATCTTCCCATCCATTTCCTTTTTTTCTATTCAACCCACTAAAAAGCCTGAAAGGCCAATGTTCCCCACACAAATTGGCGGCTGAGAGATGGAGGGAAGATTTGAGAGAAAAATGCACCTTTGTGGTTGGGTCTCCGTTGCTTTTTGAGCCTCAGGGAAATTAAGGACATCCAAGCATTTGGAACCGAGCTCTTCCTTGATAAACAGGCCTTAGGAATGAAGATGTGGAAATGGGAAGCTGGTGCCGGCCTGTTAAGGCTCATGTCCACAGAGTGGGTCTGGTGAAGAAGTTGTACCACCCACATTGACACCAGAAAGCCTTAATTACGCGCTTCCAGGTGACCTAAATATGGAGAATGACACTACTAGGCCCCTGTTGTGCTTAAATGTGATGGTACGGTGAGATATTGGAAGGGCAGGTCTCAATTAAAAAGTTTGCAGTCTCTCTCTGAGGCCACAAAGATATGACAAGAAGTACAACATGTACGAATTGTATTCCTTTCGGCTATTTTCATGTTTCTTAATTTTCTTTTCTCATGAACAGCTCTTTGTCTTCCACTACATATTCAGTTACCCATTGTTCTTTCGTTTAAACTTCTCAGTAAATATCATGTAAATATTTCCAGCTCCGTGTCTCAGATTCTTGGATGACTCATGAGAGGATCACAATTAACTATGATGTTCTTGGAAGCATTTGGATTCTGCTCTATAGCTTGAAGGTCTCTCAAAGCAATTTAAAGCTCGAGACTATGCTGGAGCCCTGGTTATAATTCGGATGTCGTAACAGAGGAAAAACAATGTGGATTGAACAGGAAAGAAGCATGCTTAAGCATCCATTCCTTAAAGTTCAAGGTTCAAGACCTATGTGCCACATCAGCTCCTGTGCTCACAAAAGTAGGCAAATGCTAGTAGATAAATAGGTACCACTTAGGTGGGAAAATAACAGCCTCTGTTATGTCATGCTGGCCAGATGAGTATGGAAATGTGCTTGGACAGCACTGGCTCAAAGGCCTTGAAACGTAGATGAGCACTGCTCCCTAAAGTCGGCAACAACTAGGAGAGCAAAATGCACGGGGATTCTTTCTTTCTTTCTTTCTTTCTTTCTTTCTTTCTTTCTTTCTTTCTTTCTCTCTCTCTCTCCTTCCTTCTTATTTACTTACTTACTTACTTACTTACTTACTTACTTACTTACTTACTTACTTACTTACTTACTTACTTACTTACTTATTGGATTTGTATGCCGCCAAGGATCCACTACTCTTTCAAGTAAAATAATATTTTCTCATGTTGCTTTTAATCGTTCCCCCAACTAACTTCAGATTGTGTCCCCTTGTTCTTGTGTTCACAATTCTCTCCTGAACTTTATTTAACCCTTTAACATATTTAAATGTTTCAATCATGTCCCCCCTTTTCCTTCTGTCCTCCAGACTATACAGATTGAATTCATTAAGTCTTTCCTGATACGTTTTATGCTTAAGACTTTCCACCATTCTTGTAGCCCATCTTTGGACCCGTTCAATTTTGTCAATATCTTTTTGTAGGTGAGGTCTCCAGAACTGAACACAGTATTTATTTATTTCTCTGTTTGTTTGTTTCTATTTATCTATTTATCTATTTATCTATTTATCTATTTATCTATCTATCTATCTATCTATCTATCTATCTATCTATCTATCTATCTATCTATCTATCTATCTATCTATCTGACTTATACGCCACCCCACTCCATGGACTCATCCCCAGGACAATATAAAACATTTCTAAGCAAATTAATAGTATAATTACTTTAAAAATTACCCCAAAACTAGTCATTTAAAAACAAACAATCACATACATACTGTCACATCCAATACATTTACTGGGCAGAGGCTTTATTCCATTTACCTATTCTGAACCCATTCTTTACTCCAAAGAATGGGTTCGGAATAGGTAAATAGCAGAGTCCATCAAACCCAACGGTCTCCAACCTTTGCGGCTTGGCAGCCCAGCCAGTGGGAGAGGGAAACCAGGCCGCACAAGTGGTAGACCATTACAAACGTGCACACAGCTCAACTTACATGAGCAATGGGCCAGCATGCAGCTCAACGTGCACAAATTGAGTTGTATGTACATGCACATTGGCGCTGGCCTGCCACTCATGGACATTGAGCTGAGTGTGTGCATGCGAGCCCACATGCACGCCAGCCCATCATTCATGCAGTCCAGTTCCAAAAAGGCCACAAGCCATTAGTGGGCCATGGGACGTGGGTTGGGGACCCCTGATCTAAATAAGTTTCAAGGGAACCAGGAACCCCAGGAGCAGAAACATGAGTGCCAGCGCTACTCGGATAATTATTATAACGTTTCTTTTCTTGATAGAGTCATACTGTTTTTATTTATTTTATTTATTTATTTTATTAATTGGATTTGTATGCCTCCCCGCTCCGAGGACTCACCAAGGACTTAAGGTCTGAATGGAGGAAGTGCTTTCGGTTAGTCTGTTTCTTTCTCTTCAACCTACCTCACTGTGCTGTTATTACAGAGAAAACATTACATGTGTTCAGTTCTGGAGACCTCACCTACAAAAAGATATTGACAAAATTGAACGGGTCCAAAGACGGGCTACAAGAATGATGGAAGGTCTCAAGCATAAAACGTATCAGGAAAGACTTAATGAACTCAATCTGTATAGCCTGGAGGACAGAAGGGAAAGGGGGAACACGATCGAAACATTTAAATAGGTTAAAGGGTTGAATAAGGTTCAGGAGGGAAGTGTTTTTAATAGGAAAGTGAACACAAGAACAAGGGGGCACAATCTGAGGTTAGTTGGGGGAAAGATCAAAAGCAATATGAGAAAATATTATTTTACTGAAAGAGTAGCAGATGCTTGGAACAAACTTCCAGCAGATGTGGTTGATAAATCCACAGTAACTGAATTTAAACATGCCTGGGATAAACATATATCCATCCTAAGATAAAATACAGAAAATAGTATAAGGGCAGACTAGTTGGATGATGAGGTCTTTTTCTGCCGTTAGTCTTCTATGTTTCTATGCGTCTATTAGGGGAAACCTTTGCGTATAGCACCTTGAGCATGGCAAAATACAAGAGGCTATAAATGCCATCATCAATCTCAGGGGAAGCTGGGACTATCCAATCTACCTAGCTGTCAGCCCCACCAAGGAGAACCAGACCAGAAAATTAATTCCCCAAGAAGGATAAAAGTGCTTTCATTATGATTGGCTATAATCTGCACTGTCTGGTTTGGTTCTGAAACCCAACAAGACAGACAGAAACTTCAGAGAATAATTAGAACTGCAGAAAAAAACAATTGCTACCAACCTGCTTTCCACTGAAGACCTGTATACTGCACGAATCAAAAAGAGGGCGGTGAAAATATTTACTGACACCTCATATCCAGGACACCAACTTCTTCAACTCCTAACCTCAAAATGACTCTATAGAGCAGGGCACACCAGAACAACTAGACACAAGAACAGTGTGTCTTGTGTCTTCCCAAACGCCATCACTCTGCTAAACAAATAATTCCCTCAACAATGCCAAACTATTTACTAAGTCTTTTCATCGTTGTGTGACTGTAAATTTGTTGCTTGTATCCTTACAATCTATATTGACAGGTTCCTAATAGGATTTGATTGCTTATTTGTACCCGGACTATCATTAAATGTTGTACCTTATGATTCTTGATGAACTTATTTCTCTTATGTACGCTGAGAGCATATGCACCAAAGACAAATTCCTTGTGTGTCCAATCACACTTGGCCTATTCTATTCTATTCTATTCTAGTCTAGTCTAGTCTAGTCTAGTCTAGTCTAGTTTGGTCTAATCTATTCTATTCTAGTTTGGTCTATTCTAGTCTAGTCTATTCTAGTTTGGTCTATTCTATTCTAGTCTAGTCTAGTCTAGTCTAATCTATTCTAGTCTATTCTAGTTTGGTCTATTCTATTCTATTCTATTCTAGTTTGGTGTATTCTATTCTATTCTAGTCCAGTCCAGTCTATTCTAGTCTATTCTATTCTAGTCCAGTCCAGTCCAGTCCAGTCCAGTCCATTCACAAAATCTTGCAAGTTTGATTGTGTTCTACTTCCTCCTTCTTCTTGTAGTTCATTAGCGAGGTCTTTGTTTGAGCTACTGCCAAATATGATGGGGTTAAATATTTTAGCCCCTTTTGCTTATGTAACAACTTCTGCATATTGTATCTCCACCAAGGTCATCTTCCTTATTCACTGCACCAGCTAGAGCACAGACTAATCTTTGCTGTTGTTGTTGTTGTTGGCAGCGCTCGTAGGTAACACTTTCCTGCTTATGGACAGGCAGACATAGCTTTCTGCCTTTCTGGAACAGCTTCCCCTGTTGAATTCCTGCCTTTCAGCACTGTTCAAAGATAGTGAGTCATTTCTTTACAGGGAACAGAGAATATAGCAATTTTTCATGCATGGCTTCCCAAGATAGAATTGCCATCCTTACTCAGACTATTCAATTACAGCTAACAGGTTCTGCATTTAAAAATAGTTGCTTTTTAAATATGTATTCCCGAGAACAAGATTTCATAGCAGAAGGAAATGGTGTCGTGTCAGGCAGTATGAGGTAAGGGAGAAATGGGAGGGGGAAGTGAGGTGAGGGAAGCTGTTATTTGGCACCGTGAAGTGCAAACCTCAAAACATCACCTGAGGATTTTTAGTGAGGTTGTGTAAGCAACTGTCTCTCTAGCCTCAAAACAATTTAATTCCTCTTGTTAATACCTCAGGGCTTTTCTGTTCCTGTTGCTCTCCCCTCCTTTCGAGGCATAATTAATAGAAATCCAAATCTATCCCTTTTCTCTCTTGCCGCAGCATTTTTCACACATATCTTGAGTGGATGAGCATAGTTGATTACAGGTAGTCCTTAACTTACAACAGTTCATTTAGTTTAGTTTAGTTTAATTGGATTTGTATGCCGCCCCTCTCCGAGAACTCGGGGCGGCTCAAAGCATATATGTCTAAGACATAATACAGTACTACAATTGATCCAACTACTATAATTAAAAATCTTTAAAAATTCTAACTTTAAAACATTCATTAACATTCACTCAATAAATCACACTAAAAACACTTGTTGGTCAGGAGGAAGATCTAATTACCCCAGGCCTGGCAACAAAGATGAGTTTTTAAACTCTTTCGGAAGGCGAGGAGGGTGGGGGCAGTGTGAATCTTCAGGGGGAGCTGATTCCAGAAGGCCGGTGCCCCCGCAGAGAAGGCTCTTCCCCTAGGTCCCGCCAGCTGGCATTGTTTGGTTGATGGGATCCTAAGGAGACCAACTCTGTGAGACCTCACCTGACGCTGAGATTTGTGCAGCAGAAGGTGGTCTCGTAGATAGTCTGGTCCTATGCCATGTAGGGCTTTATAGGTCATAACTAGTGTTGGGCGAACCGAACTTGCAAAGTTTGGGTTCGTGCTGAACTTTGCAGTGTTTGGAATGCCGAACCCGAACTTTTAAAAAAGTTTGGGTAAAGTTCGGGTTCGGGTTTGCCATTCGGCCGAACACCGCAAAACAACGATGCCAGGGAGGAGAGTGGGGAATCCCATCATGGGATTTTCCACCTCCTTTTGCTTGCTGTAGGCAAAAGGAGGTGGGAAATCCCACAAGGGGATTCCGGGGGCGGGGCTTTGACATCACAGAGACTACTTCCTGGCTGTTGGAAACGGGGAGGAAGGAGTCTCCGTGACGTCAAAGCCACGCCCCCGGAATCCCCTCATGGGATTTCCCACCTCCTTTTGCCTGCAGCAAGCAAAAGGAGGTGGGAAATCCCATGAGGGGATTCCCCACTCTCCTCCCCGGGCGTCGTCGTTTTGCGGTGTTCAGCCGAACCCGAACTTTACCCGAACTTTTAAAAAAAGTTTTAAAAAGCGCTGCTGCTGTTCGGGTTAGGGTTCAGGTAAAGTTTGGGTTCAGGTTTGGTGAATTCACCTGAACTTCGTGAAGTTCGCCCAACACTAGTCATAACCAACACTTTGCATTATGTCCGGAAACCGATCAGTAGCCAATGCAGTCCACGGAGTGATGATGACATATGGGCATGCCTTGGAAGGCCGATAACCGCTCCCGCGGCTGCATTTTGGACGATTTGATGTTTCCAAACACTCTTCAGAGGTAGCCCCATGTAGAAAGCATTGCAGTAGCCGAACCTCGAGGTGATAAGGGCATGATTGACCCTGTGCAATGACTTCCTGTCCAAATAGGGCCGCAACTGATGCACCAGGCAAACCTGGGCATTTAGTGACATTCATTAAGTTACAGCAGCACTGAAGAATGAGGCTTACGACTGCTTTTCAAAGTTACCACCTTTGCAAACCTTCCCTACGATCCTGTGATTCAAAATTCAGATGCTTGAGAACTGGGTCATATTTATGACGGTTGTGGTATCTATTTGGGGGGAGGAATTCATGTGATAACTTTTGCGACCTTCTGACAAGCAGTCAAAGGGGAAGCCAAATTCACTTAACAACCAGGTTACTAACGTATCAACAACTGTGGCCTGAAAGGCCGTAAAATGAGGCAAAAAATGGCTGTAAAAAGAGCCAGGGCGGCGCAGTGGTTAGAGTGGAGCACTGCAGGCTACTTCAGCTAACAGCTAGCTGTAGTCCAGCAGTTCAAATCTCAACACTGGCTCAAGGTTGACTCAGCCTTCCATCCTTCTGAGGTGGGTAAAATGAGGACCCAGATTGTTGGGGGCAATAGGCTGTGTAAACTGCTTAGAGAAGGCTGTAAAAGCACTAGGAAGAGGTATGGGGCTACCTTTGAAGAGTGTTCGGAAACTTCTGATCGTGCAGAATGCAGCTGCGAGAGCAATCATGGGCTTCCCTAGATATGCCCATGTTACACCAACACTCCACAGTCTGCATTGGTTGCCGATCAGTTTCCGGTCACAATTCAAAGTGTTGGTCATGACCTTTAAAGCCCTACATGGCATTGGACCAGAGTACCTCCGGAACCGCCTGCTACCGCACGAATCCCAGCGGCCGATAAGGTCCCACAGAGTTGGCCTTCTCCGGGTCCCGTCGACTAAACAATGTCGTCTGGAGGGCCCCAGGGGAAGAGCCTTCTCTGTGGTGGCCCCAGCCCTCTGGAATCAACTCCCCCCGGAGATTAGAACTGGTCCCACCCTCCTTGTCTTCCGTAAACTATTTCAGACCCACCTATACTGCCAGGCATGGGGGATTTGAGACATCTTTCCCCCAGGCTTATTATAATTTATGTTTCGTATGTATGTGCTGTTTGGTTTATAATTATGATAGGGTTTTTAGTTTTTTAATATTAGATTTGTGCCATTATAATATTGTTTTTATCGTTGTTGTGAGCCGCCCCAAGTCTTCAGAGAGGGGCGGCATACAAATCTAATAAAGTATTATTATTAATTATTGTTATTACAACTTTTGCAACCTTCTGCGGGGACCGCCTTCTGCCGCACGAATCCCATTGACCACAGAGTTGGCCTTCTCCGGGTCCCGTCGACTAAACAATGTTGTCTGGCGGGACCCAGGGGAAGAGCCTTCTCTGTGGCGGCCCCGACTCTCTGAAACCAGCTCCCCCCGGAGATTAGGATCGCCCCCACCCTCCTTGCCTTTCAAAAGCTTCTGAAGACCCACCTCTGCCATCAGGCATGGGGGAATTGAGACATCTTCCCCAGGCCTATATAATTTATGTATGGTATGTTTGTGTGTATGTCTTGTTTTTAAATAAGGGGGTTTTAGATATTTTTAAAATATATTAGATTTGTTATTGCACATTGGTTTTATTATTGCTGTGAGCCGCCCCGAGTCTATGGAGAGGGGCGGCATACAAATCTAATAAATAATAATAATAATGTAAGTCTAAGTGCTATAAATGCTATAAAACTCGCTTGACAAATATCTTACTTAACGGCAGAAAATTTGGGTTCGGTTGTGGCTGTAAGTCGAGGACTGCCTGTATTCTGCTTCTCCTCTCATCCCCTCAAATAAAAAAAACGGTGTGTGGATAGATACAAACCATTCATTTACAGGTGGTTTGAAGTAACAAAGGCACTGAGAAAAGTGACATGATGTTTTTTTCATATTTATGAGCATTGCAGCATCCTCATGATTACATGATCTGTTAATAACATAGCTGTGTTATTAACTTAACAACCGTAAGTGATTTGCTTAAGAACCATGAGGGAAAAAAGGTAGTAAATTGGTGTGACTCAGTTAACAATTGCCTTGCTTAACAAATAGAAATTCTGGTGTCAATTGGGGTCATAAATTGAGGACTAGCTATATTTATCTTGGAGTTATTTCCTCTGAATGGTAGATTAGAACCAAGCTTCCAGTGTAACTCAAAGCAAGTATATTTAATGTATCGTAATGGGCATAAAGCACGGGTCTCTAACCTTGTCAACTTTTAAGACTTGTGGACTTCAACTCCCAGAATTCCTCAGCCAGCTAGCTAAGGAATTCTGGGAGTTGAAAATATATATTCGTAAACTACTCAAGACTCACTTATGCCGCCAGGCATGGGGAAGTTGAGACACCTTTCCCCAGGCTTTTTTATACTTTGTTTTATGTTTGGTATGAATGTGCTGTTTGGGGTTTTTTTTAATAATGATAGGGTTTTTTATGTTTTTTAATATTAGATTTGTTCCATTGCTATATTGTTTTTATTGCTGTTGTGAGCCACCACAAGTCTTCGGAGAGGGGCGGCATACAAATCTAATGAATGAATGAATGAATGAATGAATGAATGAATGAATGAATGAATGAATAAGCAAGCAAGCAAGCAAGCAAGCAAGCAAACAAACAAACAAACAAACAAACAAAATGACCATGGAAATTAAGGGAAAAGGCGATTCAGAATTTATGGTATAAGTGGATGGAGAATAGAAATAAGGTATAAAGATATAATGTGTACTGGCATACAAGAACAGATAAACACATACAATGCAATAAACAATTTGTAAAGGTAAATGTATAGAAATGTAAATATATAGTATGTAAAAATGGAAACATAAGAAATATGATGAAATGGGTAAAATCTATTAAAAATAAGAAAGCTATTGTGATGTACACAACTTTTTATTTTGTAAAATTCAATAAACAAAGTTGGAGACCCCTGGCCTAAAGGACGACTTGTGGCATATTACCGCGAGCTGCATTGGCTCCCAATCAGTCTCCGGATGCAATTCAAGGTGTTGGTTATCACTATTAAAACCCTATATGGTTTGAACCAGATTATGTATGGGACCGCCTTCTGCCGTACACCTCCCAACAGCCAGTTAGGGCCCACAGAGTTGATCTTCTCAGGGTCCCTTCGGCTAGACAATGTCGGCTGATGGGACCATGTGGGAGGGTCTTCTCTGTAGTGGCTCCCCTGGAGATCTGCATGATCCCCACCCTCCTGGCCTTCCGAACAATTCCATCTTGCCCTGACTGAATGGATATGAATGTTTTAGTACTAAGGGTTTTAAGATTTTTTACTCTGTCGTATATGGGTGGCTTATAAATCACAATAATAAGTAGGTAGGTAGGTAGGTAGGTAGGTAGGTAGGTAGATAGATAGATAGATAGAGATAAATAGATACAAATAGACAGATAGATAGAGAGAGAGAGAGAGAGAGAGAGAGAGAAATAGATACAGATAGATAGATAGATAGATAGATAGATAGAGATAAATAGATACAAATAGACAGATAGATAGATAGATAGATAGATAGAGAGAGAGAGAGAGAGAGATAAATAGATACAAATAGATAGATAGATAGATAGATAGATAGAGATAAATAGATACAAATAGAGAGAGAGAGAGAGAGAAAGATAAATAGATACAAATAGATAGATAGATAGATATAAATAGATACAAATAGATAGAGAGAGAGAGATATATAAATAGATACAAATAGATAGATAGATAGATAGAGAGAGAGATAAATAGATACAGATAGATAGATAGATAGATAGATAGATAGATAGATAGATAGATAGATAGATAGATAGAGGTAGGTAGGTAGGTAGGTAGGTAGATAGAAAGAGAGACAGACAGATAGACAGTTAGAGATAGGTAGGTAGATAGACAGACAGACAGACAGACAGATATTACTGACCTGCAACTGTAACATTGAAGAAGGCCGAGTCACCGCCTGCATCACACACAAACTCGCCAGTGTCTTGCACTTGTGCCGAGGGAAGGACAAGTCGTCGGTGGGGCCCTTCGCTCTCAAGCAGCAAGTCTTCACCTTCTTCTAATTCCTCTCCATCTTTGTACCATTGGACAGGGCCGTTGGGGCAAGAAAGCTCGCAGGTCAGCACCACACGGTCTGAGGTCTGATAAGCATGAACGGCCTCTGCGTTGGACTGCACAATTTGCACAGGTGGTTCTGTAGTAGCAAGGGAGACAGGGAAACCAGAGGGAGTTTTAGAACTACAGACTTAAGGCCTAGAGACAATGGCTCGCACTGTAAGGACTATCCAGGGCCTTACAGATGGTGGGTTTTTTTGTTTCAAAACAGTTCCCACAATTTGTCATCTCTGTGGCCTTATTAATAAGGGATGCGTGTTTTTAAATTTGGTTATTTTTAGATTATTTTAAATATTGGACTTCTGAACTGGTTTTTGTATTTTTATATGTTGTTAGCCACCCTGAGTCCTCGGAGAAGAGCGACATATAAGTCAAAGAAAGAAAGAAAGAAAGAAAGAAAGAAAGAAAGAAAGAAAGAAAGAAAGAAAGAAAGAGGGAGGGAGGGGAGAGGGGAGGGGAGGGAGGGAGGGGGAGGAAGGAAGGAAGGAAAGAAAGAAAGAAAGAAAGAAAGAAATAAGAGGAAATAGGAAAAAGAAGAAAAAGAAGAGAAAAAAGAAAGAAAGAAATAGGGAGGGAGGGAGGGAGGGGAGAGGGGAGGGAGGGGGAGGGAGGGAGGGAGGGAGGGAGGAAGGAAGGAAGGAAGGAAGGAAGGAAGGAAGGAAGGTTGGTTCATGGGAACAGGAGGAAAGAGGAATTTGTTGCATCAGAGCAACATTTGTATTCTGAAAGTTGTTCTGTGAAAATTAGAATGTTCACCCCTTCTGATAACATTAAAATGGAAGATCATCCTCTGACACCAGAAGGCTTGAGAAAACAAAAGGGAAGAATTGCCTTTTCACAAGGTACAATCAGTTTGTGATATTCATTGACAAGGGATGTTGTGACGGCAGGGCACCTAACATAAACAGTCTTGTGGAAGGATTAGATAACCACCAGTGAAGATAGGCTGCCCTTATGACGCAGAATAGCATGCTGTGCAAGTCCTACTTTCGTAGTCATTCTATCTCTGAGTGACCACCAATTATCTGAAGCTAAGAACTGAACGTGGAAAGCACAATTGCTCTGGGCTCATTTCACAAAGTCCCTCTGTGCTTCTCTTTAATCATTCATCAGAAAAACGGCACAGTATAAGTGGGCCAGGGACCCATTCAGCTCTCCTGCTTCAGGCCAAAATACACCCATGGAGCCTTTGAAACAACCCAGTGGGCAGCAACTCACATCGCCCAAAGCACTCTAAAATGTACGAGACTTTAATTTCCATAACTCCCAACCAGCCACAAACTTGGTCTCTGTGATATAAAAATTCTAGGAGCTGGAGTCCAGTCCCCACAGAAGACCCTTGGCAGGAGAAGAAATGAAAGTACATGAAGTTAGCCTTTGCCTAGTGTTGAATATGTACCGTAAATATGTTAATGTACATAGGTTGTCTAAAGCAGTGTTTCCCAACCTTGGCAACTTGAAGATATCTGGACTTCAACTCCCAGAATTCCCCAGCCAGCATTCGCTGGCTGGGGAATTCTGGGAGTTGAAGTCCAAATATCTTCAAGTTGCCAAGGTTGGGAAACACTGGTCTAAAGTTCACATTTGCATACCAGCCGATGATTGGCTACCCTGTCTTAAGCGGGAAAAGTAACAACTGTCAAACCAGCACCTGTTGCTGGGGGGAGAAAGTATAAATACTTAAAGACGCCCGCGCTTTCCCTCAGACTTTTTGCGCCTCTTTGGTTAGAGCATTGTTTCCCAACTTTGGCCACTTGAAGTTATTGGGACTTCAACTCCCAGAAATCCCCAGCCAGTGAATGCTGGCTGGGGAATTCTGGGAGTTGAAGTCCAAATATCTTCAAGTGGCCAAGGTTGGGAAACACTGGGTTAGAGCACTCCAGATTAGAGCTAGCTGATACTTTGCAGAATAAACCGTTCCTTGGAGTCGAACCTACACGTGCTCCTCGACCATGGAAGCCTTGTCAGTAGCCAGACCTCCTGATTTTTTTGATCCTGAAAAAAAACCACTTGGCAGGCTTATATGGCCAAGTTTGACGTTTTTCTGGAAGACGCCGACAGCAGACGAAAGAGAGCTATCTTTTTAAATTATTGTGGCTCACAAATCTACGATCTGGCTCAGACCCTTATTGACCCAGAACCCGCAAATTCCATATCCTGGGCAATGCTAACCTCAAAGCTCGCGGCTCACTTTAAGCCGACCAAACCGGCCAGGGTTTTACAGAACCTTCTCTGCGGGCACACCGGCTATCGCACCAGCCCAGCTTTACCGCACATGCACAAGCGCCTCCTGCCGGCCAACTGGTCTTCAGATTTCTGCCACGCATGTGTGGAGTGGGGCCAGTAGCGGGTTGCTACAAGGACGGGCCACACCACAGCTCCGGTAGCGAAAATGGAGCTGTGTGCACATCTCTGGCAAGTGTACGCACACATCCGAGTGAGATTTTGCATCTGCACATGTGCAGGAAGCAAAATCTCATGAGAGGACATGCATGTGAGAGATTTTGGCTTTTTTTTTTTTTTGCTTCTGCGCATGCGCAGCTGCAAAAAAAAATCACCCAAATCTTCCCCACACGCGAAACCCCTCCCAAGATTTTACTTCCTGCACAGAAGCAAACTCTTGCTCGGACGCACATATGCGCACACCGGTCACACAGAACTGAACGTGCAGCGCACCGGTAGCAATGGTAAGTAGGAACCCCTGCCTGGGTGGAATGCATCCAGGGGTGGGCTGCTGCCCGGACGAGGGGACGGGAGATGCAGTGGGGTAGCGTAAATGGAACTCCCCCCCAGAGCACCCAATTTGCACTGAAAGATGTTGAAAGAAAATGCAGGGCGTCCTGCATAAGCCACACCCACAGTGTAGTAGTAAAAAATTTGGTAGGGTGCATGTATGAGACACTCGCATTGCATTTTGGGGGTGCCTCCCGCAAGGCCTCCTGCACCAACTTGGAATCCAAAACGGGGTGTAGGGGAAGCACACCATCCCCCACACTCCATTTTGGGCCTGGCAGGCCTCCTGCAACAACCTGGAAACCAAAAATGGGTGAGGTGGGGACATTCGCATTGCATTTTGGGGGTGTGCATGTGCTTTGGGCACTTGGCACCAAAAAGATCAGCCATCACTGGCCTAGTAGGGTAAAATAATTCTATTTTATTTTATTAATTTTATTTAAATAAAATTTATTTTATTAACTTTATTTAAATGAAATTTATTTTATTAACTTTATTTAAATAAAATTTATTTTATTAACTTTATTTAAATAAAATTTATTTTATTAACTTTATTTAAATAAATTTTTTATTTTATTTGATGAATAATAAAATAATTTTCTTGCCTGTGACAGTGATGTTGAAGAAGGCCGAGTCGCCACCTGCATCGCACACAAACTCCCCAGAATCTTCCACCTGAGCTGAAGGAATGACCAGCCGACGGTGAGGCCCTTCAGTGTCCAGCAGGAGTTCTTGGCTTTCTTCCACCTCTTCCCCATCCTTGTACCAATGGACGGGGGCATCGGGACGAGAGAGCTCGCAGGACAGCTCTATGCATTCTGCAACCTGGTAAGCGTGGCTCTCTTCATCATTGGAGTGTATAATCCTTACAGGACGGTCTGTGGCAAGAGAATACATTCTAGGAATAAGGGTTGGTAGAAATAGGATTATGAAACATGTCCTCCCCTTCCCTGAAACTTACTTATATGCACACGCACAACTGGAAGTGAAATGGAAATGCTCTGCTGCAAATTAAGCTTATTTGTCTATCCACATGTTTGGCTGTTTTATAAAGTACAGTGATACCTCGTCTTACAAACTTAATTGGTTCCAGGATGAGGTTTGTAAGGTGAAAAGTTTGTAAGATTAAACAATGTTTCCCATAGGAATCAATGGAAAAGCGATTAATGCGTGCAGTTTGCTAAGGATGTCAAGGTGATCACTTCCTAGATTCCATGGAATCCAGGAAGTGATCACTTTGGCATCCTTAGCAACCTGCCGGTGACGTCAAAGCTCCGCCCCCGGAATCTCTTTGTGGGAGGGATTCCCCAGCATGTTTATTTTTACGTGAAAGGACCTCCCTTTCCTTGCAGCGCCGCTGCGGCGTCCTTTTTCGTAAAAATAATGTTTATTTTTACGTGAAGACCTCCATTTGAAGGAGCTAGGGAATCCCTCCCACGAAGAGATTCTGGGGGCAGAGCTTTGATGTCACCGGCAGGTTGATAAGGATGCCAAGGTGATCACTTCCTGGATTCTATGGAATCCAGGAAGTGATCACTTTGGCATCCTTAGCAACCTGTCGGTGACGTCAAAGCTCCAAACACCGAAAGTGACCCCGAACTTTGCCCAAAGTTTCAAAAAATTTCGGGTTCGTGTTCGGCATACCGTACCCCGCAAAATTCAGTACGGACCCGAATTGTGCGAGTTCGGTTCGCCCATCACTTATCCCGGCTTGGGTTTGTAAGGTGAAAATAGTTTGGTAGAAGAGGCAAAAAAACTTAAACCCCGGGTGTTAAGCCATAAAAGGTTTTAAGGTCAAATGATGCACTCATTTAAAGGCAATAGGAAGCCAGGCAAGGTCTCAGACTATGCAATCAGGCTAGGTAGCATTATCGGTGTGAGGGAGAGTGGGATTTGCATGCCATTTATATATTCCTTGCCCTGCCAGTCTTAGCTGTTTGGGAGATGTTTTCTTGTTTGATGGTTCCTTGATTAGGATATTCTTTGTTCCTGATTGCTTATCTAACACTGTTTCCTGCTCATCTGGGTGTCCGTTGCTGGAGAGGATGCATTCCAAGCTGATTGTTTCTTTTCGTGACTTTTGGTTGTATCAATAAATAGCATGTAGATGAGGTTTATCTCTCTGTGTCCAATGATAGCTGATTTGACCATTTTGTTACTAAACCTGGTAATGAAACATCTGCTGGAAAACAACCAAGCTCAGGGAACACCAAGAACCCAACACATTGTTCTAAAGTGTGCAGACAAGTATCAGTCACGATTCAGCCACAAGTAAGCTGAGTGTAGGAAAAGAACCGGGAGCAATTTCGAAGGAGAAATCTAAAGAAAATGACCCCTACTGTAATCTGCTTAGTCACATCCACTAAGTGCCTCAAAAATGTCCAAAGATACTTCACCAGAAGAGCCCTTCATTCCTCCACTCGAAATAGATTACCCTACGAGACTAGACTTACAATCCTGGGTCTAGAAAGCTTAGAACTACGATGCCTAAAACATGATCTAAGTATTGCCCACAAGATCATATGCTGCAATGTCCAGCCTGTCAACGACTACTTCAGCTTCAACCACAACAACACAAAAACAGATTCAAACTTAATATTAACCGCTCCAAACTTGACTGTAAAAAATACGACTTTAGTAATCGAGTTGTCGAAGCACAGAACTCATTACTGGACTCTGTAGTGTCATCCCCTAACCCTCAACATTTTACCATTAGACTATCCACGGTTGACCTCTCCAGATTCCCAAGAGGTCAGTAAGGGGCGTGCATAAGTGCACTAGTGTGCCTTCCGTCCCCTGTCCAATTGTCTCTCCTATATCTCCTATACCTTTTCTTCTATTTCTATAACTTTTCTTCTGTTCTTTCATTGATATCTTTTATTCCTATTTCTTCTATTCTTTCATTGTTATATTTTACTATGAGTATATCCTCTATAACCTTCATTGTGTTTTGGAATGAATGAATGAATGAGTGAGTGAGTGAGTAAGTGAGTGAGTGAGTAGGTGGGTGGGTGAGTGGGTGGGTGGGTGGGTGGGTGGGTGGGTGAGTGGGTGGATGGGTGGGTGAGTGAGAGTGAATGAATGGATGAATGAATGAATGAATGAATGAATGAATAAATAAATAAATAAATAAATAAATAAATAAATGGGACAAAGAGGAAAATGGCTGAAACCTCCTGCAGCATCACTCCCTGGAGTCTGGTGAATTAAATCAAACTTGATGTAACTATGGTAATTATAAACAATGCCCAGCCCTGTCTGAATTCCAGAACACAATAGCTCTCTAAAGTGGCATGCATCACAGATTCTTTTTTTGTTGTTGTTATGGGTAAAGGCTCTCTTAAGTCAAACTTAAATCTTGTGGATCACATGACACACCTACATTCTTTTCTTAGCAAGAGTGGAAATGGTTTGTTAATCCCTTCATCCGGGTTGTTTATGCAGCTCCCCAGTAAACCCCAGGATTTCCCTGTGGTTTCCCATCCAAATTTGAACTATGTCTCACCCAACTTGAGTCAGCCAGGTTTAGTTGGGAGTAATCACCTTCTGTGGCTTTGTCAAGAAAAATAACATCTCCAAGTGAGGTGGAGGGACGAGTGGGAAGACAAATCGCACTGACCTGAAACAGTTACTGTGAAAAAGACAGAATCGCCTCCCAGATCGCACACAAATTCTCCCGTGTCTTGAACCTGGGCTGAGGCAATGATCAGGCGGTGATGAGGCCCTTCACTTTCCAGCCGCAGCCCCTCCGTTGCTTCTACTTCTTTCCCATCCTTGTACCAGCGAACAAGAGCATTAGGGTGGGACAGCTCACAGGCCAAAGTTACTTCCTCTAAAGCCCAGTAGGTATGAGTCTCATCTGCATTGGAGCACACCACCTGTACAGGTGGCTCTGGAACCGGAAGGGACACCAAACACAAGGAAAAGGTCATAATTCAGTAGCAGTTGAACCTATTTTGTCTGAAAGGCTAATGTTTTAAACCCTGATGTCTTTGGTTGTACGAAGGTCTATGAAGAGTTGCAAATTTTGGCTTAAGCTATACAGTAATCCCTCGCTACTTTGCGGTTCATCTTTCGCAGATTCGTTATTTCACAGGGAGCGTAAATACATTAAATCCATTAAAAATTCATAAAATTCTTCTACAATACTGTATTAAAGAGACTGGTAGGATATCACATGTAGTTCCAGCTGAGAAGCATTATAGAATGACTGTTTAATGCAAAGGGTGGGTTTTTAAAGTCCAAATACTTGTTAAATACATTAAAAAATATCTTTCCTCTACTTCGCGGAAATTTGTTTTTCACGGATGGTCTTGGAACGCATCCCCACGAAAAAGGAGGGATCACTGTACTGCATTAGAGAAGTGATGGCAAACCTATGGTACACCATGTCATTTTTGGTCACATGCCTGGCTTCTAGCCCTACTGAAAGTCACAGGAGAAAAGTCTCTCCCACACAGCCTCTGAGGCGGGGTGGGCAGCAGGCAGGACGGGGTGAAACACAGTTCCACTGGCAGAAATGAAGATGTGTGCACAGCTCTAACTGATTGGCGCCGGCAGCTGTCACTTCCTGGATTACTGGTCTCAGCTCGCCTCTCCTTTTTTTCTCTGCTGCTACTGCTGCTGTGTTTGTGCTCCTTGCTTTTTTCCTCTTTCCTCCTTCCTGACCTTGGACGAGCTTCCCTCTCTCCTGCCTAGCTCCCCTCCAGCTTCACGCGGCCACCTCCCACCTGAGGTGCAAGCAGAAGGCGTGGGTGGAAGCGGCACTGGCAGCATCTATGCTTCTGGCAGCACCCATTCACCTGCCAGAAATGAAGATGCGTGCACAGCTCCAACTGATCAGCAGCTGTCACCCAGCCTGAGCTGAGGGGGACCCAGGAAAGAGAGCGCGGGAAACATGAAGCAAATATGTCACCCTAGAGAGCGACACTGGTAACTATTGTAAGTCGAGGACTTAACAGTTCACTTGAACGATGATGATCGTTCAAGCCACTCCCACCTGATTACATGGCCGGCAAGCCACTCCTACCCAGTCACATGACCATTAAGCCACACCCACAATGTGGCAGTAAAAATTTTGGCTGCCCATTACTGCTCTGAGGCCTCCAAATCAGATGAGCATTGTTGCTTGATTTTCCCAGGCTCGAGAGCTTGCATGAGATCAGGGCAGTAGTGGGCTCCTACTGGAATGGGAAAGGATGCCACTCCAGTAGTAAAAGTTGAGCTATGCGCGCCGCTTCAGGTGTCGTGCATGCACGCATGTCCCAGCCTGTTTTCTGCTTCTATGCATGTGCAGGAAGCAAAATCTCATGAGGGAATGCACATGTGCGCAAGATTTCAGCAATTTTTTGCTTCCATGCATGTGCGGAAGTAAAAAAATTGCCAAAATCTCACATGCAAGATTTTCCTTCCTGTGCATGTGCAGAAACAAAAAACCCGCTGGGACGCACACATATTCATGCAGGAAACCTGAAGCTCCGTGCTCAGCACACCAGTAGCAACACAAACAGGAATCCGCCCCTGGATCAGGGCCTTCTTCCATGATTTCCACAGAGTCTGTTCAGAGGGTCTTGGAGACAAGAATCCACAGGAGAACAGTGGAGAGAAGGCCTGGAGAAGCCTCCTTTGACTGTCTGTCTGTGGTGTATATGTGTAAGACACAACAGGAGAGTCAATGCAGACATTTCCTGAATTTTTGACATTTCAATTCCAAAAGGTTCATCACCACTACGCCAGATAGACTAAAAGAAAAATATATCTCAACATAATTCAGCTTCCAAGGTTTTATTTATTTTCATCCCATCATTATTGTTGTTTTTAAATAGCTCAAGGCAGCAAGCATATATAATACAGTGGTACCTCTACATAAGAACTTAATTCATTCCGTGACCAGGTTTTTAAGTAGAAACATTCTTAAGTAGAAGCAATTTTTCCCATAGGAATCAATGTAAAAGCAGATTATACGTGCAAACCCATTAGGAAAGAAATAAAAGCTCAGAATTTGGGTGGGAGGAGGAGGAGGAAGAAGAGGAGGAGGACAGTCACTGCCGAAGGAAGAATGTGAGGTGAGAGGAGTCAAAAAAATCCAAAACTTTAAGGCTTTTAAACAAAAAGAGGGACTCTGAGGTGGCAAGGAAGAGCACATGAGGCTTCCTCCCATACACTGCCTGCTGCTACCTGCTGCCTCTTCCTTCCCATGCTGAAGGGCTCCCCTCTCTTCTCGCTCGCTTTGTAGCCAGCGCCTTTCTTTGGCTGTGGTGACTCCTCGGCTGCCCAGAGTGAAGGGAGCGTTTCTTTTCTCTGGGCGTTGGTAGAGGTTTATTTCCTGTCAAAGCGCCCAGAGAAAGGAAAATGCTTTGTTCGCTCTGGACTGCCAAAGCCTCCTTAAGTTCGTCTGGCAGCCCAGAAAAGCCCAAGATGGCCGGGATTAAAGGGGGAATGGCAGGAAACTGGCCGGGCCTTCGTGCCACTCTCAAATTTCCTGGGAAATTTTTCCGGGCTCGGGTTCTTAAGTGGAAAATGGATAGATGGATAGATGGATAGATGATAGATGGATAGATGGATAGATGGATAGATGGATAGATGATAGATGGATAGATGATAGATGATAGATGGATAGATGGATAGATGGATAGATGGATAGATGATAGATGGATAGATGGATAGATGGAGGCAAAAAAATCTTGAACACCTGATTCTTATCTAGAAAAGTTCTTAAGTAGAGCCGTTCTTAAGTAGAGGTACCACTGTACTCTTTCCTCCTCCTGTTTTCCCTACAACCACCACCCTGTAAGGTGGGTTAGGCTGAGAGAGAGTGACTGGATCATGTCACCCAACCTACTTTCATGCCTAAGGCAAGATTAAAACTCAGAGTCGCCTGGTTTCTAGCCTGATGCCTTAAACACTAGACCATTTTTTTTTTCATAATAGGAGGGTCATTAATTAGAAGAGTTCTCTAAGCTGGACCAAACCGTCTTTATAGCACAGTGTGAAAGAGCCACTTCCTGAGATTTCCTGGGACTGATCGTATGAATCCTTCTTGAACTTCCTTCCAATGAGGCTAAACACCCAGAATTGTGGGGACTCAAGCCCAGAAATGAACTTTTATCATATTTATCAAAGTTCATCTCTGTGCTTGAGGTCACCACAATTCTATCGAGTAAAAACCAACCTTTTTGAGGTCTCACAAATCACAAGTGCCTCCAAGTATCAGAGACCCAGAAACAGTGATGTTAGAAGTAACATAAAATAAACAAAGGTTTATCCCATCTCTCCTGTGAGAGGCAAATAAACAACCACATTTTTCTCTTTGCCAAAGCAAAACAGAACTGGGCTGCCTGCCCAGCAGTTGGTAGGAGGATTTCTTAGAACAGATTAACTAGCTTTTCCCAATGTGAGAAATTCTGAATTTTCTGGGGACTGCAGCCCTAATTCATCTGCAAGATGGGAAAGGCTGGTTTAAGAGCATCATGTATTGCATCTTGAGTCCAACTGAAGAAAGTTGAAAAATAAAAAAGTAGTTCTACACAAATAAGGAATATTTAGAAGGGCTGTTTCTAACCTTTGACAGTGATGTTGAAGAAGGCAGAGTCACCACCTGCATCACACACAAACTCTCCTGTATCCTGGACGTGGGCAGAGACAAGGATCAGCCGGGAATGTGGACCCACGTTCTCTAGCAGGAGGTCCTGGCTTTTCTCCACTTTTTCCCCATCCTTGTACCAGCGCACAGGGGCGTTAGGACGGGACAGCTCACAGGCCAGCACCACACGCTCGGAGACCAGGTAGGTACAGGGTTCCTCAGGGCTGGAGTGGACAATGTGGACAGGAATTTCTGTGGAGCAAAGATTACGGTACCTTGTTACCACATCACTTTATCTGCACAAATGGAAATTTACTAAGGGACTATTTGCATTGCATCCTTAAGCTGCTTCTATTATTTATTTAGAACATAAGAAGAGCCATGTTGAATGGGGCCAAAGCCCATCGAGTCCAGCACTCTGTGTCACAGGGTGGCCCACCAATTGTCCTTGGGGATCTTGAGCAGAAAGAGAAGGCAAGACCCTCCCTTTCCCTTGACCCCCAACAAATGGTATCCGAGGGAATCCTGCCTGCCTCAACCAACATAGAGGAGGCACATGGACATCCGTTTCAATAACCCCCGATACACTTGGCATCCATGAGTCTGTCTGATCCTGCGTTGAAGCTATCAAGGCTGACAGCTGTCACGACCTCTTCTGGAAGTGAATTCCATAAACCAACTACCCCCTGGGTGAAGAAATGTTTCCCTTTATTTGTCCTTTTTTTCTTACCGATTTGGTTTGGTTTGGTTTGGTTTGGTTTGATTTGATTTGACTTCTATGCCGCCCAATCCCAATGGTACTCAGGGCAGTTTACAGCAATATAAAATCACAATACAATAATAAAAAGAAGTCAAATATTAAATACTAAAACAATTTAAAAAACCGCTTTAAAAACGCACAAGCAAAGCAGTCCAATCAAAACAATATGCATACCAACCAAACACAGAAGTAAGTATTCATAGCCTCCAGGCCTGCCAGCAAAGCCAGGTCTTCACAGTCTTTCGGAAGGCCAGTAGAGTGAGAGCAGTATGGACATCAGGGGGGATTTGGCTCCATAGAGCCGGGGCAGCCACAGAGAAGGCCCTCCCCCATGGTCCCACCAACTTGCATTGCTTAGTCGACGGGACCTGGAGAAGGCCAACCCTGTGTGATCTTATTGGTCTCTAGGAAGTATTCTATTGTATCAGACTATTTCAAACAAGAGAGGGAATGTTCATTTTTAACCAGTGGTGGGTATCTACCGGTTCGGCCCGTTTTGGCTGAACTGGTAGCAGTGGCGGAAGAAGGCTCCACCCACCCACCCAGACATCATCATGGACATTCTATGCATGCGCAGAAGGGTCACGCCTATGTGACGTGCACACGTTCCTGTTCCAGAACTGGTAGTAACGGTAGGTGAAACCCACCCCTGTTTTTAACACTTAACATTTCTAAGGGCAAAGAGTGAATGTCCTCACTCAAAGGTTGGGGACAAGTTGAAGGCAGCCTCACTAGAATAGGGCAGTAAAAGAGTGCTAGACTCTGGCTATGGTGAGGAAAGCAGAGAAAAACTTTCCTGAAGCAAGGGAACACTTTTGCAGTAAATTAATCCCAGGCTTTTTATATCCACTGGGTTCCAAATTATATCCCCCCCGGGCTCTTTTATCACATTATAAAAAGAAATTGAATCAGAAGGCATAGGAAAGGCTTTCTGATCCCTTCGTGAAGTTGGTCCAATGCTTTTAAAAAAACAAAAACCCACTCAGAGAGCGCTCAGTCCAGAGTTGCCCTTGGTTTTGCCTGCAGGAGTTATTGTCTTTGATTAAGAGGTGGTACAGTACCTGCTTCCACCTGAAGGGAACAAAGCAGCGGTGGATTGCTCCGGCTTTGTCAGGAACAAACCAGTAGCGATGGGACTTACAACTCACTACTGGAACAAAGTAACCAGTCCTTATAGGAAGACTTTCAGATATTTGCAGCTTCGTGCTAAGCATTTGGAACAACAAGGTGGATGGTGAGGTTTCTATTTTCCCCCCTTTCAGTTAAAGACTCACAATTGAGGTCAGTACCTGCAGGACTGCCTTCTGCCACATGAATCCCAGCGGCCAATCAGGTCCCACAGAGTTGGCCTTCTCCGGGTCCCGTCGACTAAACAATGCCGTTTGGCTGGACCCAGGGGAAGAGCCTTCTCTGTGGCAGCCCCGGCCCTCTGGAATCAACTCCTCCTGGAGATTCGAATTGCCCCCACTCTTCCCGCCTTCTGCAAAATGTTGAAGACCTATCTATGTCACCAGGCATGGGGAGACTAACGATCTCTTCTCCCATCACCACCTTTTTTTTTCTGACTGTAATACATGAGAATGGTTTGTGCAGTAATGTTTGTTTTTAATATTTATGGGTTTTAAATTTAGCTTTTTATTTAATATTGTACTCTGTATATTGTATTATTGTTGTTGTGAGCCGCCCCGAGTCTTCAGAGAGGGGCGGCATGCAAATCTAATAAATATAAATATAAATATATATAGTAAGGGGCGTACATAAGTGCACCAGCGTGCCTACCACCCCCTGTCCAAATGTTTCTCTCTTACTATTATCATGTATATAAACATTGTTATATCTTTGTATAATACCAATATATACTTGACAAAATAAAATAAATAAATAAAAAATAAAATAAATTTCCATTAGAAAGAAGAGGTAGAAAAAGATTCTTTCAAATCTCACATTTGCAATGAAATCACATTAGGCAAACAGCTCAATGTTTCAGATTTGTAAAACTTTAAAGTGGGCACCGGATTCCAGGTTGCTAAGTTATAGAGGCACAAAATTCTCCTGACTTTAGACATCACTCCTTGCTTACAGCATTGCAAAAGCAAGCTATTTCATTTTTTCATAGGTTTTGTAAAGCAAGTTGTTCATCAGAAACTTGAAGTCAAAACATACAGCAAATATTTTCTGTTTCCATGCCTAAAGAATCCTTTAGGGAGTTGGGCGACATACCAATTGAACTAATTTGAACCAAATAAATAAATAAAATGCACTCTACCCTGGAGATACTTGAGAGATACTTAGTTTTGAAGTATCACAAGCTTACAAATAAGAGAATTTGGACCGAGCAGTAACTACTGTTGTAGGATTCTTCTGTACAACTTTTTAAAGCAATTGTGCAATTAGGATAAAATTAGACCACGGTCTGTGTCATCTGGAGAGGCTACTGACCTGCAACAATAATCTTGAAATAGACAGATTCTCCACCAATGTCACATACGAATTCCCCAGTATCCTGCACTCTGGCTGAGGGAATGACCAAGTGATGGTGAGGTCCCACGTTCTCCATCAGGAGGTCTTCGCTTTCTTTCACAGGTTCTCCATCCTTGTACCAACGCACAGTGACATCAGGTTGGGATAACTCACAGGACAGCACCACACGATCCGCAACTTTGTAGTTGTGAGTCTCTTTGGAATTGGAGTGAACAACTTTTACAGGAGGCTCTGTGGGGGTGAGGTGGGGGAGATATGGTGAGGGAAGGGGACCAAAAAGCTACCAAGCTCAGAATCCTTACTGAATTTTCTGGTTTGGAAAGAAAGGATATGATTGCAGGCTAAACCCTGCTAATGGTCAAATGGCAGAAAACTATGGATATTATTTTATGTGGGATCAGCTGTCCTGAAGGTGCTTTTTCAGGAGACAACTGGACTTTGTTTTTTTCTGTGAAGTCAGCTATACTCAAAATGCCTTATGGAGATTCAAATAGGCAGTAACTGGTTCTCAACCTGGGGATCAGGACCCCTTTGGGGGTCGAATGACCGTTTTACAGGAGTCAACTAAGACCATGGGAAAAGACAAATTTCCCATGGCGTTAGGAACTAAAGCTTCTATTCTGGCGCCATGGAACATGTTTTTACAATCCAACCAATCAGGTGTTTACAGTGGGGGTGTCCCTCTGACCTTCCTGCCAATCAGCTTGAAGCTCTGTTGGGAGAATTGGCACTAGACTTATGGTTGGGGGTCACCACAACATGATGAACTGACCCAGGGGAAAGGCCTTCTCTGTGGCGGCCCCGACCCTTTGGAACCAGCTCCCCCCGGAGATTAGAATTGCCCCCACCCTCCTTGTCTTTCGTAAACCTCTTAAAACCCACCTCTGCCGCCAGGCATGGGGGAACTGAGACATCTCCCCCGGGCCTATATAGTTTATCCATGGTATGCTTGTGTGTATGTTTTCTTTTTAATAAGGGTTTTTTAAAATGACTTTTAATTATTAGATTTGTTTTATATTGTGCTATTATTGTTGTGAGCCGCCCCGAGTCTGGGGAAAGGGGCGGCATACAAATCTAATAAATTGAATTAAATTGAATTGAATTAAAGTGTGAGGCATTAGAAAGGTTGAGAACCAGTGCCATAAAAAGACATGTACCTTTACACTATAAACCCTCCCTGCTTAAATCAAGATTTTTTTTCCTTTCCACTTACCTTTCACAGTCACAGTGAAGCTGATGGTATCATCTCTGGCATCACACGTATATGTCCCGGAGTCCAAAGGGCAGGCAGAGGGAATCAGCAGCTGATGAATGTAGCCTTCTGACTTGGCACAAACACCATTATGCAAAGCTATAGGATTCCCATCTTTGAGCCAGCCGACAGGGGCATCAGGCATGGAAAGCTCGCATTCCAGAAGCAGTGGCATCCCAGGAAGAAGAGTTCGGAGTCTCCTGGCCTCAGGCACTGGAGTAATATGTACCCGTGGAGCTGAAAGGAATACTTTTGCAGGTAAAATCTATGCATAACAGCATTCGTTTCATCTTGGGCTATTCTTGTGATCATAACCACATTAGACCATTTTGTATATATTCCAACCCACCTAGGAAACCCTTACATATATGCGGGGATGCAGCTGAAGCTTTGCATTAGTTGTCAATCAAAGAAGGCAAACATACAGTTTGATATAGTTCTACAGAGGAATCATTGAATCTGTCACCTGCACCTCTATAACTGTCTGGTTTGGTTCTGCAACCCAACAAGACCGACTTCAGAGGATAATCAGAACTGCGGAAAAAACAATTGCTGCCAATCTGCCTTCCATTGAGGACCTGTATACTGCACGAGTCAAAAAGTGGGCAGGGAAAATATTTACTGACCCCTCGCATCCTGGACACAAACTGTTTCAACTCCTACCCTCAAAACGTCGCTACAGAGCAGTGCATACCAAAACAGCTAGACACAATAACAGTTTTTCCCTGAACGCCATCACTCTGCTAAACAAATAATTCCCTCAACACTGTCAAACTTTTTACTAAATCTGCACTACTATTTCTACTAGTTTTTTCTCATCATTTCTATCATCCTTTTCCTCCCACTTAGGACTGTATGACTGTAACTTGTTGCTTGTGTCCTAAGATTTTTATTAATACTGATTGTTTCTTCATTGCTTATTTGACCCCTATGACAATCATTAAGTGTTGTACCACATGTTTCTTGACAAATCTATATTTTCTTTTTTAGACACTGAGAGCATATGCACCAAGACAAATTCCTTGTGTGTCCAATCACACTTGGCCAATAAAGAATTCTATTATATTCTATTCTATACAGTAAATGTGAACACTGAGTTTCTCACACAGCCTTTGCAGGTGAGTGCATTATATTTGCAAGCAAGTCATGGGAAAAACACAGCGTAGCAGGCAAGTCAAACTTCACATAGAACTACACTATTGGATCTCATGATTTTTGGTCTGTTTATCTAATTTGAAAAGGAGGCTGTCAATAGAGCCAGCCGCAGCAGGGGAGGGGAGATATACTATATGCTCGTCTTTTAATTTTCGTGTGTGTATTGTATATTGCAGTGTTTCCCAACCTTGGCAACTTGAAGATATTTGGACTTCAACTCCCAGAATTCCCCGGCCAGCGAATACTGGCTGGGGAATTCTGGGAGTTGAAGTCCAAATATCTTCAAGTTGCCAAGGTTGGGAAACACTGGTATATTGTTTAGATGCAAATGTATTGTCTGTCGGTATTGTTTAAATGTTTATATGTAAATAAAAATCTTTTTTTTTTAAACCACAGTGATGGGTTCTTACTTCTAATAAGAGTAGCCATAAAATGAGCAGTGGTGGTGCAATGGTTATAAATAATGCAGGGCGCTGTATTGCAGGCAAACTCTGCCCCCAGCCAGGAGTCTGATCCTGAATGGTTCAAGGTTGACTTAGCCTTTCATCCTTCCAAGATCCGTAAAGTGAGGACCTAAATTGCTGGGGGAAATATACTGTACTGTAAACCACTTAGGGAGGGCTGTAAATTGCTACAGAGTGGCATATGAGTCTAAGTGCTATTGCTACTAGGGGAAAGTGCCTTTTACATCCAAGCATCCTTTTTGGATTAATTACTTCTCCAAAGCAGAAAAACAGAGATTTGCCAACCTCTCTTATATTGCAGCCATAACCTTATCCTCGTTCTGTTCCTACAATGTAGATGCTACAATGTAGCTTCAACAGTGAGATATAAATTTAATAAACAAAACAAACAAACACACACACACAATTGTTTCTGAGTTTGTAATAGTACTGATCTGTTCTCAGGACCAGCTAAGAACTCACCTTGCACATGTAACATTGCTGATTCTTTCACACCATTGGCTTCAAATCGCACCTCGGACCCATTGGCAGCTAGCTGCACATTTTTGACCTGCAAGGTATGGCTCGCTCCACTGTGCACGATGTGGTACTGGTGGTCTTCCTCTTCCTTTGCCAGCCTCTTCCCACTGAGGAACCAGCAACCAGACATGGGAGCCGAAAGCTTCACTGAGAAAGTGGCATCCCCATTGATGCAAACTGTCACATCTTGCAGTCCCTCCTTTATATGGGCTCTGGGCACTGTAAGAACAATCAAAGGTTGGGAGAGTAGCGTCAGCCCTACAAGGTAGACCATGCTAAGGAACAGACTAAGGAACTAAGAAACAGACCAAGAAACCATGTAGACTTGGGGCTACTTTTTTATTTGTTTGTTTGTTTGTTTGTTTGTTTGTTTGTTTGTTTGTTTGTTTGTTTGTTCGTTCGTTCATTCATTCATTCAATTTTTATGCCGCCCTTCTCCTTAGACTCAGGGCGGCTTACAACATGTTAGCAATAGCACTTTTTAACAGAGCCAGCATATTGCCCCCACAATCCGGGTCCTCATTTGACCCACCTCAGAAGGATGGAAGGCTGAGTCAACCTTGAGCCGGTGATGAGATTTGAACCGCTGACCTTCAGATCTACAGTCAGCATCAGTGGCCTGCAGTACAGCTCTCTACCTGCTGCGCCACCCCGGTTCTTTTATTAGAACAGCCACAGTATCAAAAACTTAATAACAACAACGAGTCGGAAGGGACCTTGGAGGTCTTCTAGTCCAACCCTCTGCTTAGGCAGGAAACCCTACACGACTTCAGACAGATGGTTAATCCAATTGTTATCCATTTGCAGGTTTCTCTTCTCTTCCTCCCTCTTCTATCTCCACGAGAGGATGGGTGGAGCAGTTTGCTTGGACTGTTTTCATAAACCACTTTCTTTCTAGACTCAAGCCTTGTTTACCTGGCTGTTACTATATGGAACCTCTTGCTCATGAAACTTCTTTCAAGGCCCTCTTTTATACTCACTACAAGTAATTTAAAAAGAGGCAATGCAAGGAACCACACACAGGCTGAAGCTATAACCATTCCAAGTTATCTATAATTATGTATAGAGAAGGATCTTGATGGAGAGCTATTACCAAATCTTGCAACTTCCAAGATTTTGCAATTACAGCTGCTTTCAATAAAACTAAGCCTTCCTGTAAACAGACCTAGTTATATCTCCATCAAGGTCATATTTCTTAGCCTCTTAGCCAATTAAATTTATAGTTTGAGACAAATCTGTTATTACGATTCTAATCATTTGGATTTGCACATCTAGGCTTTAAAAATGTGAGCAGCTGATCGTAGATTCAATAGTGGGTGCATACACATGGCTAGCACTATTTGCAAAGCCAAGCATTCAGGATAAACTCCTAAAATAAGCTCCAACTCCGAAAGGAGGGGAAAAAGGAAAGTATTCAGCAACTTGAATATGTAAGAAGGGTGCAAATGAAGAACAGCCAGTTGGGGAAAGCAAACTAGTGCATTAGTGCAGTGGGGGAAGGAGGAAGAAGCAACTGACTAGCCCAGTGATGGCGAACCTATGGCAGGGGTACCACAGGTGGCACACAGAGCCATATCTGCTGGCACATGAACCATTGCCCTAGCTCAGCTCCAGTGTGCATGTGTGTGCCGGCCAGCTGATTTTTGGTTCACACAAAGGCTCTGGGAGGGCGGTTTTGGCCTCCAGAGAGCCTCCGGGGGGGATGGGGAGGGCATTTTTACCCTCCCCTGGCTCAGGGGAAGCCTTTGGAGCCTGGGGAGGGCGAAACACGAGTCTATTGGGCCCACCAGAAGTTGGGAAACAGGCCGTTCCTGATCTCCAGAGGGCCTCCAGCGGGTGTGGGGAAGCTGTTTTCATTCTCCCCAGGCATTGAATTATGGGTGTGGGCACTCATGCATGCGCAATAGCGTGCCCGCACACTCTCTTTTGGCACCTGAGGAAAAAAAGGTTCGCCATCACTGGACTAGCCAGTGCCCGAGGAACCTGCAATCAAAACCAGAAGAAAGGAATGCTTATGCAAAGGTGTTGGGAGCAGGGAGGCTTACCAAGATGCACGGACCCTGGGAACTCCACATGCTCACTGCACCCATACTGATTGGCAGAGCATACACGGAAGCGGTAGTCAGCCTCCTGGGGCACACCGTCCCCTGGAACTTCAACCATGCTAGCGACATCCGTAGTTAGACAAGGCACCCACTCGGCCTCTCCTACAGTCTGCCTCTCAAGGATGTAGCTGCTTGGCGGGCTACGGTGTAGATCTGGCGGTGGGCACCAGGTCAGGAGAGCGGCATTGCTACGCATAGTGCTCATCCTTACTTCCACAGGGGCACTTGGTGGAATCCTCTTGGCACCTAGAGAGAGAAAAAAGATCCTTTAGGTTATCTTCTTCCTGCAATAACCACCTAATCCCCATGAATCTTATGGTGTAATTAAAACTTCTGAAATATCTGCAATGTGCAACGAATGGAATGGAATGGAATGGAATAGAATAGAATAGAATTCTTTATTGGCCAAGTGCGATTGGACATACAAGGAATTTGTCTTTGGTGCATATGCCCTGAGTGTACATAAAAGAAAATATAGATTTGTCAGGAATAATGCAGTCTAACATTTAATGATTGCCATAGGGGTCGAATAAGCAATGAGGAAACAATCAATATTAATAAAAATCTTAGGATACAAGTAACAAGTTACAGTCATACGGTCCTAAGTGGGAGAAAATGGGTGATAGGAATGATGAGAAAAAACTAGTAGAAATAGAAGTGCAGACTTAGTAAAAAGTTTGACAGTGTTGAGGGAATTATTTGTTTAGTAGAGTGAAGGCATTTGAAGGAAAACTGTTCTTGTGTCTAGTTGTCTTGGTGTGCGGTGCTCTATAGCGACGTTTTGAGGGTAGGAGTTGAAAGAGTTGATGTCCTGTGACTGGACTATTTCTGTCCCAAAGATGTAACTGACCGTAACTTATTAATCTAAGCTTGGTATTTAGGGATAAAGTTGTCTTTAGGAAGACCCACAAATTATAAATAGCAATAGCATTAGCATTTAGATACTGCTTTACAGCCATTGTGGTTTACAGAGAGCAAGCATATTGCCCCCAACAATCTGGGTCCTCATTTTACCGACCTTGGAAGGATGGAAGGCTGAGTCAACCTTGAGCCTACTGGGATTCGTATTTCTGTAAAATACATTTCTGTAAGTGAGAAGAATCCCACCCATAGTCTGCATAAAAAGTGTGCCATCTTCCCATTGAATTTCCATCTCCACAGGAATCTCTTTCAGATTAATGGCTTTCTTCCAGCCCATTCCTAATTCCAAGCAATGTGTCAGAACTAAGTCTTTGCAGTTAACTGTACCATATCCTTACGGTTGTCAAGAAAACTACAGGGACATGAGTATGACATCACCTGGAGCTGAGCTTGACTCAAAGCAGAAATAATCTTTCTGTGCCGCATTATGCAAACTACAAGTGATGCATAGCCCCATTTTGAGACACCTCTCCCTCTCAGGTTCTCAATAGCAAAAATTTTAATGGCAAACTCCCAAGGTGTTCTGCCGGGCTCTATGGTATGAGTCTCCTGAAAATTCAAGGTTACAAATTTCAGACACACACACACACTTGAAAGTTCAAAAACAATGTTCTTTATCACAAAAGTTCAAATGAAACAAAGCACCCTTTTTGTATAGCAAAGAGCACTCGTCCCAAAACAACCTGGTAGTCTGTACAATCCCCTTAATCAGTCCTTAAGTACTTAGCTAGCAGCTGTGAAGGAACGTCACAGCCCTCCTTCTTCCACGAAGTGAGACCCCCAAACTTTGCTCTGCTTTGGTTTCAAAGTCGTGAAAAATCAACAAAGTCCGGAAGCAGCAAGGCACAGTCCTGAAGAACAACGATCAGATAATCTTCCACAACGGCCCAAGCCAGCATGCTATTTATATCAGCAGCTCTAATTGCTGAAGCCCCACCCAAACACAGGTGGCCTCTCTTATCTCCTGTAATATTTCCTCAATTGGTTTCTTCTATGCATAAGTCTGCGCCTGCGTGGGTCTAACACTTCCTCATCCGAATCAACCGAAGATAATGGAGATTGGCTTCCTGGGCTGTGTGCCAAGCCCCCCTCTTCCAAGTCACCCACACCTTCTTCTTCATCCGATGAAACTGCACTCCCTGACTCTGTTGGCAATAAAACAGGCCTATGACATGTTGATGGACCCTGTATCCACCTCCACATTCCTTGGGGCAGGAGCTGGGCCAGAGCCAACCACAACACAAGGTATAGTGACACAATCTCACAACAACATTAAGAAAACAAAATATAATTAATATTTAGTAGCATTCATTTAATTAAAGGGCTAATTTCAATTGTTAATTGTTGTGAAAATAAAAAAATAAATTTTATTATAGTTTGTTGATTTAAAGAATTGTATGATAAAATGATTAGATAAAATTGTGTGATAAAGTTATTTAACGAATGGGATGATTTGCACATATATGAAGGTTGATTTCTCAACGGGATAATAGCAGTGTATGACGGGAGTTAAGCTTATGTAATAATAAACTGAAGACTTAGCAAATGCTTCAACACTAAGCAGGAAATAACACAAGGAAGTGAGTTGTCCCTAAGCTGCCCGATGTATTTAAAGTATAAAAAAATGCTTGGGATGACATTATAAATATGTTAATCAGGACAGAAAAATGTATTTCATTTTATATGCAGTCATTTTGCCATATTGTTGGCTGAGAAACTGAACAGTTTGTGGTGTACATTGCATCCTACAGGGAGGCATATGAATTCCAAAATTAACATGTCACAGTTACCGGTAGTTGGTTTTGCATGTAAAATAGAATGACTGAAAATTATATGTAAGTGGTGGAGGAAAACTAAAAGTATGCAGATCATTTTTAACAGAATATTTATTGCACATGAGAAATGGATGGAGAATTACTGAGAGAAATACAAATGCTGCACAGCTTCCTTTAGAGTGCCACTTTTCAGAATATATTTTAATTTTAGCATCAAAGGGAACTTCCCAAGTGCTCCTGAGGAAGCAGGAACTTGAAAGATTGCTGGACTGCAGCAAAAAAAACCCAACAACAACAACAACAACAAAGACAACTGGTTAGAAAACCTTTCTATTCATGATGAACCTGTTCCCAAGATATTTCAAGTACAAGAACTCTTGATGAAGAGTTATTCATACTGAATTCAGATACAGATTTCTTAAATGCTGGTTTAGAGTTGCTGCAATTGCCTACAGATATTGCTGCAAATCTCTGCTGCAAAGGATTTGTCAGGTAAGCCTGGTTGCAGGTGGCTGCAAATGGGCCAACCCAAACAATTCCCAAATGCATTGTGTAGAGCTGTGCGTCCTGCATGCTGATTGGTTGATCCAACTTCCTGCGTCCTGCATGCTGATTGGTTGATCCAACTTCCTGTTCTATGCTTTGCTGTTTGAGTGCCCCCACCACCACCAGCCAGAACAATCCATTTGCAGAAATATAAATGGAACATATATAGTATGTACCTGTCCCTATACAACATATTCATAAGCTCTCTGATGCTAGTCTACTTGACTAACTAAGAGTTCTTCTTGTTTCCCCCTTGCTCTCCCCATCCCACAACCACAATTAAGATTCTAGAGCTGCATTCCTTCAGTTCAATGCCTCATGTGTTAGGCTGAAATCTTCCTCTGTCGTCCCCAACCAGCAATGCTGGGTATGGGAGTTATAGTTTTATATAAATGGAGGACACAACATCAACGATAAGGGCCTACAGAGTTGGCCTTCTTCGGATCCCGTCAGCCAAACAATGTCGCCTGGTGGGGCCATGGGGAAGGGCCTTCTCTGTGGCGGCTCCAGCTTTCTAGAACTAGCTCCCTCCAGAGATTCGTACACTCCCTACCCTACTGGCCTTCCGCAAAGCTGTTAAGACCTGGCTTTTCTGGCAGGCCTAAGGCCACTGATCGAATGTGATACTGTTCAGATCCGGCCATGAGTGATATGGAAAGATATGTATGGTTTTATTAGGGGTTTAACTGAGTATTTTAAATTGTTTTCAATGTTGTTTTTGTTGGAAGCCGCCTAGAGTCCTTCAGGAGTTGGGCAGCATTCAAATTTGATAAACAAACAAACAAGCAAATAAACAAACAAACATTGGAGGAAGCTGTCCAACAGTTATTTGATTCTCTTTTAAGATAGATGATCAGAAACACAGGAGCCTAGAACCGATGAACAGGAGGATGGACAGACAGATGGACAAAATAAGAACCTGAGGCTTTCCCAAGGATATCTAAAATTTTGAAGTCATTTTCAACATAAATGTAAAGCTCAGATATATGGTTGATGGATTATGAAATCAATCCCGTGAAAAATTCCATTGTACATTGTAGTCTCAGGAGAAGAGAATGCAGATTCCAATTGTTCTAAACCACATGTGTATGAAGAAGAAGAAAACAATTGTAGAGGTGGATAATTTCTAGAACTAGAATATTCAAACATGTTTCGGTAATCTTAAATCCGAGGCCTACTACTATAACTACTATACTTCTACTCATTGCTTAGATGTTCCAAAGACTGATGCCCTGTTTATATGGGCATTTTGAGTGGTTTCTTTCCAAGCATGGATTAGGACAACCGCTATAAATCTTCTACCCTGTGACAGCAGCTGATGCTACATGTCATCAGTAGGAATCTGATAACAAGTGGAGGCCTATGAGAGACTGCTTGATAAGTAAGATTATTCGGGGGGGCGCGAGCATCTGATAAAGCCAGATATAATTTGCACTTGTCCATGCCAGTTTAGTAAGTAACAAAAGCCGCTGCATCTATGAGCACTAGATTGCTTTGGAAATATGTTTGCTAAAGATAAAACATTGGTTTTACAATCTGGAACAGTGCAACGTGACAGTACAGTACTGTAATGTCATTCTTCTGTCCTGATTTGACATCAGTTCTAAAACAGCTTTGATCAAACTAGATCATTGCCAAGTCCTAATAATTGAGCATAATTTATTATTATTATTATTATTATTATTATTATTATTATTATTATTATTTATTAGATTTGTATGCCTCCCCTCTCCGTAGACTTTATTTTTATGTATTTGTCAAAACATGTACAAGATAACAGGTATAGTAGAAACATAAACCAAAGCAAGTAGCTATAGGTAAATTTGGACAATAGGGCAGTAGGACAGGGACGGTAGGCATGGATGTACACTTATGCACGCCCCTTACAGACCTCTTACAAATCGGGCGAGTTGACTGTAGACAGTCTAAGGTTAAGGTTTTTGGGGTTTGGGGAAGAAACCAGAGTCAGGTAGTGTATTCCAGGCATTGACCACTCTATTGCTGAAGTCGTATTTTCTGCAGTCAGGTTTCGAGCGGTTTACTTGGAGTTTAAATCTATTTTGTGCACATGTGTTGTTGTAAATTTGTGGTAGATCTCTAGATATGGCAAGCCCTCTTTGTCCCAAAAGTTAGGCATCATTAAATCTAAGATATGGGATAAGATAAATAATTGCGAGCTCCCAGAAAGAGGTTCATTCGGTGAACAATGTTTATGTCAAAAGCAAACAGAAACACATTGAATGACCCCCTAGGCAGAAAACCATGATATAAACCAAATAATCCCTCCTCCTTCCCTTCCTCCGTCCCGTTTCCGCTCTCTACTTACATTTCACACGAAGCTGCGCTGAGGTTTGTGAGTCTCCCGCCATGAAAGTGATCACTCCCGCATCCTGCCGTGACACATGTACCAGTACCAAAATATGTGTTTTCCCAAAGCTCCTGATGAGCGTATGTGGGGCCTCAACCAGTTCTTGCCCATTTCGGCCCCAACTTGGTGCTTCCACAGGTTCCCGGGTCTCCACATAGAAGGCTGCATTTTCCCCTTCCATCACATCCAGTTTTCGTGGCAGGCGCTTTACAATGAGACCTGAAGGAGGGAGTTTGCTCAATTACTATCAGAATGGAAACCCAAATGACAGCTGTCGGCAAGATTGCAAGTTGCAGTTACTGCTATGTTACGGTGGCCATTTACTAACAGCCAGAAAGAAGGACTTTGATTTACATTATTCATATTACAGAAATGTAAGGTGGTGGTTCTCAGCCTGGGGGTCAGGAGGACCCCTTTGGGGGTCAATGGGTCATTTCACGGGGGTTGCCTAAGACCATGGAAAAAGACAAATTTCCCATGGTGTTAGGAACTTAAGCTTCTATTCTGGCACTTTCGAACATATTTTTACAATCCAACCCATCAGGCATTATACCAGATCCACCTCATATAAAGAAAAGACAATCAAAATGTTCTATAGGTGGCATATACCTCCAGCAAGGCTTGCCAAAATGTACACAAACTTTAAACCCAACTGTTGGAAATGTGGAGAAACACATGGTTCTTATTTTCACATGTGATGGACTTGTACACAAATTAAGGGAATTTGGCACAAACTTCAAAAATGGATACAAGAAATAATTGATATTAAATTAGAAATGAAACCGGAAATATTTTTGCTTGGTATTATTGGAAAAAAGATGAAAAAGGAACAATACTATTTGATTCAACATCTAATAACAGCAGCAAGAATAACCATAGCCCAATTTTGGAAAAATGAAGCAATACCGAACGAACAGAATTTAATTAAAAAAAATATTGGACTGCGCAGAAGCAGACAAACTAACATTGGAGCTAAAAGAGCAAGAAAACTCAAAATATTACCAGATTTGGAATGACTTTTACACATGGTTGAATAAAAAAATAACATAAAAAACAATTATCAGTAGTGCTGCATTAAAGCAAAACCAGTCAAAGAATTAAATATAATTTTTTTCGTCTTTCTTAATATAATATATTTTATAAGTTATATAGTAATCTAATATCACAAACTATAAACTATATCCTATAGATAAAACCAATGGTTACTATACCACTAAGAATATAAAAGGAGGCTGTCGATGAGTCAGCCACAGGAGGGGAGGGGATGTATATTACATCCTTGTCTTCAATTGCTTGTTTGTATTGTGTATTGTTTTGTTGTAGATTAATTGTCTGTTTTTTATTGTCTATTGTTTATATGTAAATAAAAACCTTTTTTTTTTTACAGTGGGGGTGTCCCTCTGCCTTCCTGCCAATCAGCTTAAAGCTCTGTTGGGAGAATTGGTGCTAGACTTATGGTTGGGGGTCACCACAACATGAGAAACTGTATTAAGGGGTCGCGGCATTAGAAAGGTTGAGAACCACTGCTGGATTTTCTTATAGAGAGAATACAGGCAATCTTTGACTCACGACCACAATTGAGACCAAAATACTTGTTGTTAAGTAAAACATTTGTTAAGTGAGTTTTATGACCTTTCTTGCCATAATTGTTAAATGAATCACTACAATATGAATCTGACTTGCCCATTGACTTGCCCATTGAGTCAGTCAAAAAGTCACAAAAGGGGATCACATGACCCTGGGACAGTGCAACAGTCATAAATACAGTATCAACCAGTTGCCAAGCATCTGGATTTTGATCACATGTTCATGGGGCTGCTACAAAGGTTCGTAAGTGTGAAAAACGATCAAAAATCATTTTCAGTGCCACTGTAACTTTGTAAGGTCACTCTATGAACTGTTGTAAGTCAAGGATTACCTGTACCTACTTGGTAACAGTTTAAATTTTGGAGTTTTATTTATTTATTAAACAAATGTATATGGATGCCCAACTTGCACAGTGGCTCTAGGAGGCTCACAACAATCCCACAGTATAAAACTCCGCATGCAGTATACTCTATATCTGTGTTTCCCAACCTTGGCAACTTGAAAATATCTGGACTTCAATTCCCAGAATTCCCCAGCCAGCATTCGCTGGCTGGGGAATTCTGGGAGTTGAAGTCCAGATATCTTCAAGTTGCCATGGTTGGGAAACACTGCTGTATATATTACAGCACAGTATGATGTACTACAGAAGCTTGTAGTGAATTGCTTAGGAGGGAAAAGACCAGAGTCTTTTTCCACAAGGTAATCAAGGCTCTAGTTTTGGTCTACCACAGGCAATTAAAATTGTAAATCTGTATTTTGTTAATAACATAATTTGCTCAGGGCGCCTGCTGAATCATCTGTGCAGTTGCTAACGTCAAAGCTCTTGCTCCGATAGGGTTCTTTATCATTACCTTTGAGTTTAGACTGCACAAAGCTTCATATCCAAGGACAGTTTCAAACAAAGCCTCCCCTCTTGATGGTTCTTCAAACAAAGGATTTATCCTATTGTACACTGCTCAAAAAAATAAACAACACAATATAACTCCAAGTAAATCAAACTTCTGTGAAATCAAACTGCCCACTTAGGAAGCAACACTGATTGACTTCACATGCTGTTGTGCACATTCAACTTTGTACAGAACGAAGTATTCAATGAGAATATTTCATTCATTCAGAATGTGTTATTTGAGTGTTTCCTTTATTTATTTTTTTGAGCAGTAGACAATGTGTAAACGCTGAGGCTGGCAATCCGTTAAATTTTTTTTTTTTTTAAATCTCTCTTCTGAAGCCACCAAGTAACTCACTCAATATCAAATACTCCCTGGAGGGCAAGAGGATAAGGCCTAGACTTCAGAAGCAGATATATTGACATCTCCAGCTCTTGGGGGCAATTAGCTGTTATTTTTGAGATTTTATTCCAATCCGCAATAAATATTTTTTTACTCTAGTCAAGTCATGTCTGTGAATAGGCTGCCAAATTGAGTTGAGAGCTGAAGTAAGGTTAATTTTGCGCAGACATGTGATGAGCTGCTGAGCCCAGGTATCAAGTGTCATAGCGACTGGTTAGGTCACACAGAGTCGGCCTTCTCCAGGTCCCATCAGCCAAAGAAGGTCCGCGGTGAAGAGCCTTCTCTGTTGCGGCCCCAGTCCTCTGGAACCAACTCCCCCCAAGATTTGTACACACACCCCTGCTCGCTTTCTGAAAGGCATTAAAAACACATCTATGCCAGCAGGACTGGGGTCGTGAGTGATAGTTCCGCTCTGGCCAGTGGTATGAATCAGAGATAACTGATGGTTTTATATTGGGTATTTACTTCTACTTTTCTTAATGTTTTAACTGATTTGTGCAATTTTGTTTTATTTTATCCTGTAAACTGCACTGAATCCGCGAGGAGAAGGACGACCTATAAATCAAATGATAGATGGATAGATGGATGGATGGATGGATGGATGGATGGATGGATGGATGGATGGATGGATGGATAGATAGATAGATAGATAGATAGATAGATAGATAGATAGATAGATAGATAGATAGACTGAAAGACAGACAGACAGACCAAAAGAAAGAAAGAAAGAAAGACCGAAAGAAAGAAAGAAAGAAAGAAAGACCTGAAGGATTTTGCATATAAAAATATTATAATGTACTCTAATAATTTATCCGAACTGATACAATTACTTCAAAACACCTCACCTTGCACAGAGAGCTCCCCGATGCTGCGGCCCTTGCCTTCCATGTCACACAAATAAATGCCGTCATCATCGGCCCGTGCATCACGCACCGTCAGCCGCCTCAGTAGGCCCTGCTCCTCCATCAGGTACTTGGGGCTGGGGTGCAGGCGCTTGTCTTCCAGGTACCACGCTGTAGGCATTGTCTCCAGAGGCACCTGGCACTCTAAGACTGCATCTTGATGCTCCAAGACCTCTACATCCATCAAAGGTGCCTGGAACTGTATCTGGGGCTCTGGAAGACAAGACAGAGAAAGACTTCACATGGAGACCTATGGGTGGTCTTCAACTTACAGCTAACAATTGAGCCCAACATTTCCATTGCTAAGCGAGGTAATTGTTTTGCTCTGCTTTTATGACCTTTTTTGCCTTAGTCATGAAGCAAATCGCTGCAGTTAAGTGAACCGTGTGGTCATTAATCCAATCTTCCCCCACTGACTTTGCTCATCCGAAGTCAGCTGGGGACAGTAACAATTTTTTTTAACAATATTTAATTATTTCTCCACGTTTCCTTATATACTGTACATCAATGCATATACTTTAAAAATATCAACAGCATACACAATTATACATTTTTACCCAATCAATCATGAATCAATATCCTATTTTTGCACCTATTTTGTTAGGTGCAAACTGTTTTGTTAGGTGCAGACTGTTATTTACCAGTCTGCTTTTCTTCTTTTTTTTACACTCCCCTCCCTCGGTCTCCATCTCCTCCCTCTACCGTCTTACTACTTCTCTCCCCCTTCCTACTTCCCTCCAACTCCTTCTCTTCTCCCTTCCCCTTTCTACTTCCTCTTTCTCCCTCTTAACCTTCGCCTGAGTGATCCTGATCCTAAATAATCTTACATTTAATAGACTGATAACATATTCCCGTACATCTTTAAATTATTGGGTGTCTCTTCTAAAATCATTATTTTTATATCATTTCTATACACATATCTATTTATTCTAGGCATTTGCTGTTAATCTAATGCTGCCTCCTCAAACAATTGTTGATCAAGTGACCCCAGGACAGTGCAAGTGTGATAAATACCTGCCAGTTTCAAAACATCTGAATTTTGATCACGTGATCGTAAATGTGTAAGTCATTTTTTAATTTGCTAAGTGAATTGTTTTAAGGACCGCCTTCTGCCGCACGAATCCCAGGGACCAGTTAGGTCCCACAGAGTTGGCCTTTTCCGGGTCCCGTCGACTAAACAATGACTTCTGGCGGGACCCAGGGGAAGAGCCTTCTCTGTGGCGGCCCCGACCCTCTGGAACCAACTCCCCCCAGAGATCAGAGTTGCCCCCACCCTCCTTGCCTTTCGTAAGCTCCTTAAAACCCACCTCTGTCGTCAGGCATGGGGGAATTGAGATATTCCCTTCCCCCTAGGCTTATAAAATTTATGCTTGGTATGTCTGTATGTATGATTGGTTTCTTAAATTAGGGGTTTTTTAATTTAACTTAAATATTAGATTTGTTTATATTGTCTTATTATTGTTGTTAGCCGCCCCGAGTCTACAGAGATGGGCAGCATACAAATCTAGTAAGTAAGTAAGTAAGTAAGTAAGTAAGTACCGGTAAGTAAGTAAGTAAGTAAGTAAGTAAGTAAGTAAGTAAGTAAGTAAAGTAAGTAAATAAAGTCTTATATCCCCAGATTCCCTAAACTGCCAGCCCAACCCTCCTCCTTCAACTCTTAAGCTTTCCCATATTTTATTTCATAATTCTCCTCTCACTATCAACTTTGTCATGGTCAGAATCCTTTAAAAATATTTAACAGCTAGGTTATTATGTGCACAATAATGGAAGAATAATGAAATCCTCACTATGGATTGTGAAAATGTCAGGAATGGGTTGCGAAAATGTCAGAATTTGCAAAAATGGCAAAAACTGAGCTGTTTGATCAGAGAGGAAAAAAACAACAAAACACACTTTTTTTTGAAAGACAAGAAGCCTTATATAGATTTTTGCTGGAAAAGCCAGAAATGAAATGATGCCTTATGGGTTTGAAGATTAAGATAGACATGGGATTAAATGAGAGGCTGAAGGAACTATATATTTAAGAGGGAAGAGGGATTATAAAATTGTAGCTATCTGTAGAAAAGCAGGTTAAAGGTCATTATATTTCTTATCTTTCCTTCCCCCCCCCCCTGATTCCTTTCCAGAGAAAGGGGAGAGAGTGGAGAAAGATTAGAAAGAAAGAGGAAAGAGAAGGGAAGGGTAATATTAGAAGGAAGGAGTAGGAGTAAGAAAGTAGGTAGTAGAGGCAGAATAGCCGCCTGAGATAGAAGGAGGGAAGTGGAGAGAAGAATGTTGGATACAGATGAAATAATATAAAGCTAACCTGGAATGTCATCTAGTTTATTGTATTTAAATAATTATATATGTATATTAAGATGTATTGAAGGTAAAGTTGTATGTTGAATGTGGGGAAAAATTAAAAAAACTTTGGGAAACAAAAGAAAATTTTCCTTTCCTTTGATTTATCTTTAATTTTATTGATAAACATAAATAAAATTGTAGGATATTAAATATAAGATGGATAATTACTAAGGAAATGGCAGTATTAGTTAAAAGTAATGAGAATTCAGAGAAATAAAACAAATAGCGATTGAAAGCGCTCAGGCGGGAATAGTCTTAGGTTGGAAGGACGTGACAAAATGGACAATGCAAAATTGGTATAGTTACATGGTGGACCACATTCAATTTGAGATTATGGACAAAAGGATGAATTTGACTAATGAAACTGAATTGCGACAACTGATGGGGCGATGGGACAAGGTAAGACGATATATGGCGAGTAGGATCCGAGACCAAACTATAAGAAACAAGTTGGAATCACTTTATAATATGTAAATAAATATTTCGCTCTTAGGTTAAAATGATTTATATAAAAAACACCCCCAATTGGTGGAGGGGTACGAATGTTTGTCTGGTGGTGGGCACAATTACTGAGCACTTGTTATATGTTGTGTGTGTGTTTTTCTTATATTATAAAAATCAATTAAATTTTTTTTTTTAAAGATAAACATAAATAAAATTGAAAGAACTCCTAGCATATTTAAAATGCTGCTGCTGTTCCTTGTGCCTCCAGAAATCCATTTCCTCCATTCCTATGGGTTTTTGTGGCATGTATTTTCTATCCAGAGTTTAATCCCCCCTGAGAAACTGTGATGAACCCAGCTAAGCTCTGTAGGATTTGCCTAGAAGGGGTAATCAGTAATAGGCGCAGGCTTAATTAATACTGAATCTTTCTTTAAAAGATGCCTTCGCTTTCTAACAAATGCTGTAGCCATCCCCCGTAGTCTTTAGTAAAGACTCTTTACCAAATTATTTACTATCCAACAAGAAAATTTTGATGATGGGTGTAAGCAGTGATGGGCTCCTACGGGAACGGTCAGAAACGCACTTCCGGTAGCAAAATTTGGAGCTCCACCCAAGAGCACCCAATTTGCACTGAAAGATGTTGAAACAAAATGCATAAGCCACGCCCACAGTGTGGTAGTAAAAATATTGGTAGCCCATCACTGGGTGTAAGGGTAAATTTAATTGCTTTAATGAATGGAGCACGAATCCCAACGACCAGTTAGGTCCCACAGAGTTGGCCTTCTCCAGGTCCCGTCGACTAAACAATGTCATCTGGCGGGACCCAGGGGTAGAGCCTTCTCTGTGGCGGCCCCGACTCTCTGGAACCAACTGCCCCCAGATATCAGAGTTGCCCCCACCCTCCTTGCCTTTCGCAAGCTCCTTAAAACCCACCTCTGTCGTCAGGCATGGGGGAATTGAGATTTTCCCTTCCCCCCTAGGCTTATAGAATTTATACATGGTATGTTTGTATGTATGATTGGTTCTTTAAATTGGGGTTTTTTAGATTATTTTTAATATTAGATTTGTTTACATTGTCTTTTTCATTGTTGTTAGCCGCCCCGAGTCTTCGGAGAGGGGCGGCATACAAATCTAATAGATAGATAGATAGATAGATAGATAGATAGATAGATAGATAGATAGATAGATAGATAGATAGATAAATAGATAAATAGATAAATAGATAAATAGATAAATAGATAAATAAACTCTCTCTTTTACAATGCTTCACATTAAACTGACAAAAGGAATATGAACACAAACATTCAATGCCGTTATTTTTTAACGTTTAAAATTTGCAGATTATTGAGAAGATGCCTCCTCTCTTCACTGGTTTGCTGTCAAGAGAAGAGGGTGGCCTTTCTCCAAAGGATTATTCCGAACAAGAACAGAGTGCTAAGTGGGTGGCATGTGGTATCTATAGCACTCAAGGGCCATACCGTCAGCTCTTTGGAGCCCACTGCTAAGGACACCTGTCTACCCCTTCAGCAAGCCAAGGATCAGAGTACAGAGATGAAATTGCAGGAAAGAGCAATGTCAAATATCTCTGAAAAGACAGGTGGGATTGTTTAGATGGTACAGCTGAGCCCACTGGTTTTGTTTCTAGAGAAAAGAGGCGCCAGGCTTAAGCCTTTTTTGAAAAATATCTTCTTCACTCCAAGGGCGCCACTCCCTTAATCAACAATGCGTAGTATCTTTACAAAGTGAGAAACAGCATGCTTTATATTGAACTGAAAACCATTTCTATTTTTTTCCCTTCCAATTTCCAGGGTCAAGAAATTTGAGTGTTAACTAGATGTTAGTGCTGAGACCCGAATGAGCTGCTCTTCTTATCCTCGGGGTGTGACAATTCGAATTCATCAAGAGGTCTCCCATGTTTGGAAAAGCAGAATCACCTTGGAAATATCATTTTGAGTGTGCCGATGAAATAAGGTAAAGGTTTACCTGTATGCACCACTTCATCTGATACTGGATAATATTACCATACAGGAAATTAGCATTTCTTGGAGAAGGCCAAGCTAAGGCTTAATTTTCTATATTCACTGATGGACTCGGAGTGATGGGTTTCACTTACCTTTGCTACTGATTGGAGATGTGCTTATGCGCAGAAGCTTCTGCGCATGCGCAGATTGTCTGTAGTGATATCTGGGCGGGTGGGTAGAGCCTTCCACTGCCACTACCGGTTCGTCCAAACTGGGATGAACCAGTAGCAACCCACCATTGATGTACTGGTTGCATTGCCTATGCTATAAATAAAGGCTCTGTTGGCTGATGTTTACGTGTATTGCAATGTTTCTGAACCCTGTGAGCTTTAACGTGTGTGGATTTCAATTCTCAGAATTCTCCAGCCAGCATGCCAAGGTTGAGAAATATTTCTTCATTCAATCATTGAATGGGGCTTTGGGGGTCAGTTATTTCCGCTATTTTGCCTACAGCCCCATCAATGTTGTTGGGAGCCACCCAAAGTTGATGAGAGCTGCATTTTTGGATGGGCGGCCACACAAATCTTTTAAATTTAAATAAATAAATAAATAAATTATAGTTAAATAAATATATAATTTATTTTAAATTTAAATAAATAAATATATTTAGATGCTAGAAATTGGGCAGAGAAGAGCAACAAAGTTGATTAGGGGACTGAAAACTAAAACATGAAAGACAGTTGCAAGAATTGGGTATGTCTAGTTTAATGAAAAGAATACTGGGAATGACATGATAGCAGTGTGCCAATATTTCAAGAACTTTCACAAGGAAGGAAGAATCAACTTATTCTCCAAAGCACCTGAAGGCAGGGTAAGATGCAACGGATGGAAACTAATGAATGCGGCTGCAGAATGCGGCTGCGAGAGCAGTCATGGGCTTACCTAGGTATGCCCATGTTTCACCATCACTCCGCAGTCTGCATTGGCTGCCGATCAATTTCCGGTCACAATTCAAAGTGTTGGTTATGACCTTTAAAGCCCTTCCCTCCAACTCCTTCTCTTCTCCCTTCCCCTTTCTACTTCCTCTTTCTCCCTCTTAACCTTCGCCTGAGTGATCCTGATCCTAAATAATCTTACATTTAATAGACTGATAACATATTCCCGTACATCTTTAAATTATTGGGTGTCTCTTCTAAAATCATTATTTTTATATCATTTCTATACACATATCTATTTATTCTAGGCATTTGCTGTTAATCTAATGCTGCCTCCTCAAACAATTGTTGATCAAGTGACCCCAGGACAGTGCAAGTGTGATAAATACCTGCCAGTTTCAAAACATCTGAATTTTGATCACGTGATCGTAAATGTGTAAGTCATTTTTTAATTTGCTAAGTGAATTGTTTTAAGGACCGCCTCCTGCCGCACGAATCCCAGCGACCGATTAGGTCCCACAGAGTGGGCCTTCTCCGGGTCCCGTCAACTAAACAATGCCGGTTGGCGGGTCCCAGGGGAAGAGCCTTCTCTGTGGCGGCACCGGCTCTCTGGAACCAACTCCCCCCAGAGATTAGAACTGCCCCTACTCTTCCTGCCTTCCGAAAACTCCTTAAGACCCACCTTTGCCATCAGGCATGGGGAAACTAAACATCTCCCCTGGGCACGTTAAATTTATATATGGTATGTTTGTGTGTGTGTTTGCTATTACATGGGGTTTTCTTAAATCGTTAAATATTTTAATTAATTGGATTGTTGTGACTGTTTTACTTGTTGTGAGCCGCCCCGAGTCTTCGGAGAGGGGCGGCATACAAGTCCAACTAATAAATAAATAAAATAAATAAATAATGACTTAGGACCAGATTATTTATGGGACCATCATCTGCCTTACATTTCTCAGAGGCTGATCAGAGGCCACAGAGTTGACCTTCTCCAGGTCCTGTCAGCCAACCAGTGCCGATTGGCAAGACCATGGGAGAGGGCCTTCTCTCTGTCGGCCCCTTCGCTCTGGAATCAACTATTCCCGGAGATCTGCACTGCCCCCATCCTCCTGGCCTTCCGGAAAGCCTTAAAAACATGGCTTTGTCAGCAGACTTTGGGCTGTTGAGCTATAACACTCTGCTCCTAGTAGCGATGATTGTTTTTATTGGGATTTTAATTACTGTATATCGTTTTTATTGTTGTACGCCACCCAGAGTCTGTCAGGAGTTTAAGTTTAATTGGATTTGGGGGATTCGGGGCAGCTCACAGCACATATAGGAGACAAACAATACAATAAATCCAATTAATACAATTTAAAAACTTTAAAAATTCTAAAACATTTAAAAAACATTCATTAACATTCACCCAATAATTTATGCTAAAAACACTCGTTGGTCAGGGGGAAGATCTAATGACCCCAGGCCTGGCGACAAAGATGAACTTTTAAACTCTTTCGGAAGGCAAGGAGGATGGGGGCAGTGCGAATCTGCTTTCAGATGTTGGGGATGATCCAATACTGGAAGTTTTAAGAAGAGATTGGACAGCCATTTGTCTGAAATGGTGTAGGATTTCTGCTTGAGCAGGGGGGTTGGACTAGAAGACCTCCAAGTTCCCTTCCAATTCTGTTATTATTATTTATTATTATTATTATTTATTAGATTTGTATGACGCCCCTCTCCGTAGACTCGGGGCGGCTCACAACAACAATAAAACAATGTATAACAAATCTAATAATTTAAAATCACTAAAAACCCCTTATTAAAAAGCAAAACATACACACAAACATACCATGCATAAACTGTATAGGCCCAGGGGAGATGTCTCAATTCCCTCATGCCTGGCAGCAGAAGTGGGTTTTAAGGAGTTTATGAAAGACAAGGAGGGTGGGGGTGATCCTAATCTCTGGGGGGAGCTGGTTCCAGAGGGTCGGGGCCGCCACAGAGAAGGCTCTTCCCCTGGGTCCCGCCAGATGACATTGTTTAGTCAACGGGACCCGGAGAAGGCCAACTCTTCAGAGAGGGGCGGCATACAAATCTAATAAATAATAATAACAACAACAACAACAACAACAACTCTGTGGGACCTAACAGGTCGCTGGGATTTGTGCAGCAGAAGGCGGTCTCGGAGATATTCCGGCCCAATGCCATGAAGGGCTTTATTGGTCATAACCAACACTTTGAATTGTGACCGGAAACTGATCGGCAACCAATGCAGACTGCGGAGTGTTGGTGAAACATGGGCATACCTAGGTAGGCCCATGACTGCTCTCGCAGCTGCATTTTGCACGATCTGAAGTTTCCGAACACTCTTCAAAGGTAGCCCCCTGTAGAGAGCATTACAGTAGTCAACCCTCGAGGTGATGAGGGCATGAGTGACTGTGAGCAATGACTCCCGGTCTAATGTTAGCTGTAGATCGAGGAGGGCGCCCAAATTGCGGACCCTCTCTGAGGGGGGTCAATAATTCCCCCCCCCCCCAAGGGTGATGGATGGACAAATGGAATTGTTATTCTATTAACACTCTCTCTCTCTCTCTCTCTCTTTCTCTCTCCCCCTCACTCCCTCTTCCTTTCTCTATTTTTTCCTCCCTTTCCCATCACAAAATACATTTTGCCTATTTAAAAAAAAATCCATTGAATGTAGATACTACAAGCTCTCTGGGTAAAGGGTGCTACTACACGGCTATTCTTACAGGCAGAAAAACCTTCCTGGTGTTTAATTCGTCTTTTTTCTACTCAACCCCATCTCGTCTCTTGTCTGACCCTCAAGAGGTTTAGATAACAGCTGATTTCCTTACCAAGAGCAGCCTCTGACATATAACTGAATCCTGTTATCTTACATCCGCCCCTCTGATTTTCCTCTCCAGGCTAAACAAATGTTGCTGCTCCTCCAGAGCCTCGCGTGGCATTTCGTCTGCTTTATCAGCTCTCTCGCTCTCCTAAGAACATTCTGCAAAATTCATGATTCCAAGCATCTCTCTTGGAAAAGCAAAGGGCCTGTAATCCATCTATCATGACCTACACAGTCAAAAGCATTTATACAATCCTATTTTTCCCTCCGTTTATCAGTTGCCTCAGTTCCATTAATATCCCATCTCTTGTCTTTCCCCATCTTTTTAATGCTATGATCTCTGCCATTCTGAAGGTCAGAGCAGCTAAACATGGAATCCTTCTTTCTATTGAGGCAGTCCTGAAGGCAAGGAGCAATCCCGGGAGCGTGTCAGAGGTTGACTGGCAGCCATGTCTTAAACAACGTTCTCTCATCAGACTGAGATCTGGCACTAAACGGAATGTTAACACTGCATCTAAAACCCAGTATCAAATATTTAATGAGTGGTTTTGAGGGAAAAAATATTCCAGATTCCCACCCTAGCAAGTTCTTCTGTTTTGTCTCATTATCTCTCATAAAAATAAATTGAATTTTGAATAAAATGTAGTAGATTTAACTATTAATTATTTAATAAAATTAAATAAGCCATGAATGTTGTGTCTCGATGTCTGGAGGCAATAAAGGCCTAGATCGCAATGTTAAGACTTCAACTCCCAGAATTCCCTGGCCAGCCAGCATGGTATCAAACCTGCAGCATAGCTGGCTGAGGAATTCTGGGAGTTGCAGTCCATAAGTCTTAAAGTTGCCATGGTTGAGAACCTCTGGTCTAGATGAGGAATGACTAGCTCCAGCTGAACCCTCATAAGATTGGATGGTTTTGAATTGTGGGACCCAATGACTCTACTGTAGTGTTATGTCTGTTTAAAAGAAATAAAGGAAAATTCACTGATTGGTTAAGACGCGGCTTTGGTTTAGAATGCCTCCAAAAATAAGCGTTTGTCAGAAAATGTTCCCGCGTAAAGAAAAAGTATAAATAGGGCAACGAATTAGCCGTTGCCCTCGTTTTTAGGAGTTGATTGTCAGAGAGAGCTGTTCTACATATTATGCCTTGTTCAATAAACCAGTTAAAGCTGAAACAGTCTCCAGTGCAGTGACTTAACAGCTAGGACTTTGCCATCTCTGGTGCACTGTCCCAGACAGACCCTGTATGCAGCCTCGTCATCCTCCTAGCCCAGGGGTAGGCAAAGATGGCTCTTCTTTGACATATGGACTTCAACTCCCAGAATTCCTGAGCTAGCATGATTGGTTCAGGAATTCTGGGAGTTGAAGTCCACATGTCATAGTAGTGCCGCCTTTGCCTACCCCTGCCCTAGCCTCATGACTCCTGCTCAAAGGGCAGGTGGCATCATGACTAGAAGGCCTTTGCACAGCTGCTTGTGCACCTGTTGTACCCTTTTTTGGATTGGCAGACCGCTTCATGCTTTACTTAGCCACATCCAGATTGACTACCGCATTGGTTCTTCATGGCACTTCCCTTGAAGAGTATCCAGAAGCTTCAGGTGGTATAGAATGTAGCAGCAAAGGCAGTTATGGGAACTTATAGAACAGCATAGAAACATAGAAGACTGACGGCAGAAAAAGACCTCATGATCCATCTAGTCTGCCCTTATACTATTTCCTGTGTTTTATCTTAGGATGGATATACAGTATGTTTATCCCAGGCATGTTTAAATTCAGTTACTGTGGATTTACCAACCACGTCTGCTGGAAGTTTGTTCCAAGGATCTACTACTCTTTTCAGTAAAATAATATTTTCTCATATTGCTTTTGATCTTTCCCCCAACTAACTTCAGATTGTGTCCCCTTGTTCTTGTGTTCACTTTCCTATTACTTTCCTACTGCACATGTTACATCTCTACTCCACAAGCTGCATTGGTTACCAGTCTGCTCCCAATTCAAGGTACTGGCTTTGATCTTCAAAGCCCTCCATGGAATGGAACCAGACTATCTGTGGAATTGCCTCTCCCTGGTTACATTGGCCTTCCCCACAGGTTCTGGAAGAGGAGTCACGCTGTAGGTGCCATCAGCTAGGGATCTATATTTGGTGGGGCCCAGGAGACTTGACTTTTCTGACATGGTGTCTGCCTTATGGAACATTCTTCCCCTAGAAATTAGATTATTAACTCCACTTTTTTGATATTCCAGAAGTCCCTCATGACATAGAAACATAGAAAGATAGAACTCTGACGGCAGAAAAAGACCTCATGGTCCATCTAGTCTGCCCTTATACTATTTTCTGTATTTTATCTTAGGATGGATCTATGTTTATCCCAGGCATGTTTAAATTCAGTTACTGTGGATTTATCTACCACGTCTGCTGGAAGTT